>NC_056732.1:23580927-23623427 GCF_019279795.1 Protopterus annectens | reverse complement strand
GGTTTCAGACTCTCCCATTTTCTCTTGGTTGCTGTTACTGCCATGATTTTGATTCCTCCCAACTTGTGATTTTTTAGCTACATACTAGACCCCACTTTCACTCACCTTGTTGGTTACTAAATTGGAGATAGTTTTTTGCTACTCCCGGGAATGGGTGCAACCCACTCCATTCACCCTCAGCTTTGCTCACTCTACTCCCCTACCCTACTCCCATTCCCACCCACACCCTCTTCAATTATATTTATACTTTCTCTAGCCCCTATTCTCCTTCACCCAATTACAACCCTTGGAATATTACCTGTACCCTCCCATTACTCCACCCTAACATAAACCCTTGCTTCTCATTTGACTTGACCCTCCCTTCAATCTTCCTCCACATAAGAAGCTACTTCCCATCCCTCCTCTAACACAGAGTACCTCTTTCTTTATTTAATACGTCTCAGACCATAACTTCCTGTACATTATGATCACCCTTGCCACCACTCTTTTCAGTCTATCCCACTCCACCTCCATTCTCATTGCTTTCTATTCTCCATCTCCAAAATCTCTCACACTATACTTAGAACCCCACACTAATACAACTTTTTTTTTTCACCATCTCACCCTCTCTGTTCAATTGCTATACCTGTCACCTAACAAAGTTAAAATTCTTTGCTGTCACAACTAAACCTAACCTAACTCTTTATCCCCTTATCAGGCTTCTCTCATTAACCCATCTCTCCTTCCTTACAAATTATTATCAGGTAGTCTCTCAGTGTGGAGCCATTCACCCCAATCCAGGACCAATTAACTCTTCAACCAACAACCACTCTTCCGATACCAAAAACCTTTGCATAATAACAGTTAATGTACAAAGTATCTGTAACAAAATAACAGAATTCCAAGCCTGGCTTACTCATTACTCCCTGATATTGTAACACTTACAGAAACCTGACTAAAACCACATATATCTGACATTAAAATAATCCCACCTGGATTCAATATTCTTAGAAATGATCAGCTCCACAAAAAAGGTGGAGACCATTGCTTTAATCTACCATGACTCCTTAGCTATTACACCATATTACAAACCTGTACTAACATTTGAAAATATGGAACTATTATTGGAAAATCTATACATTAGCAGCAAAAAACAGTTATGCATTGCTGTACTTTATATTCCCCCTGGTCAAAATATACCTACTCTGGAGGACCTTCTTTCCTGGACATCCCACAACATGTCTAATGAAACCATCATCCTTGGTGATACTAATATTAATTGGCAAACTCTCATCTCCAACTCAGCTTCAAATAGCATACACTTGTATAACTTTACTCAACTCATCTGACACATATGGTTAATAAATAAGCTGAGTCAACCCTAGACTGGATACTCGTCTCACCCCCTCAAAAATATGTCAAGACCGGAACCCTCCCTAATATTTTTAGCTAGCATTTACCTGCCTTTATCCATAGAACCCCAACACAAACAGGTAAATTACATTCTCTTAGAACATCTAGGAATCTTACCCATTTTAACCAACAGGTATTTGTAGATGGTCTAAAAGCCCACAACTGGTACCCAACCAAGATACTACTACAGGTGGTGCAGTTAACTACTTTAACAAGGTCCATCTTGACACTCTTAAAAGTCTTTCCCCATGTGAACTAAAAGAATTAAGCATAACCATGCCTTCTGGTTAATAAAACATACCAAACAGTTACTTACTACTAGGGATAAAGCCTGGAAAGAATAGCAGAAAAGTAGAACCCCTCAAACCAAACTCAAATTTAAGCAACTTCACAACAGTGCCAAAAAACAAGTCATCCATGAAACAAAAAATGCTTCTCCACACAACTTCCTACCCAAGGAAACCACCCCAAAATATTTTAGAAATCTGTTTCCTCACTTTTTAATCCTGGAACCCAGCATAAGCCTGCACCATCTCCTGACAAAGATCTACAAGAGATTGCCCAAGCATTTAGCTCTCATTTTATTGATACCATTAAAAAACATGTTAATGAATTCTCCCTACAAGCCAACCAAACTACAAATTGTAATGAAAACAACAATAACTATTCCCACTTTCAGTCAACCTCCAGCTCTCCCACTGCATATGCGAACTCTAATAGTATTTCATCCACAACCTATTTTACTTTACAACCTGTATCTACCTCCATAGTGCACAAACTGCTAACAAAACTAAAGCCTTGCTCCCCCTCTTCTGATGGCTAATGGTAGGGAACAAGTTGGGAATTTGGATGACCCTTTAGAGTACCCACCCCTTCGGGGGTCTGAAAGGTTAAAAAATCAGAACCCACCATATTACAATCAAAACTGGAGGAGAAGATGAGGGGTGGAAGAGGGAGACATTAACCCTCCCTTTTGTGGGAGCCATCCCACCTTTAACTATGGAAATTATTAGGAGCAATTATAGATTTACTTGGAACAATTTTAATATTTTAACTACAGTAGCTTGGAATTAATTTTTTTAGTTTATCTAAAGGTCTTAAATGGTCATTTTTGTCTTTTTATTTTGCATTTTAATTAAAGCTGAGTGAACATTATTCTGTGGAATTTAAGTGGTTCTTCCTTCCATGTGCCATGTTTTACGAGTTGTGTGTTCCGGTTTGATATAGACACTGTTTCTTTGTCTTTTTTGGCTTCCAGCAGAATACCTAAAACTTGCTGCTGATGCTACAGCCTACCCTGTGAGCATTCTCATTAATCGATCTATCTCTGAATCATACATCCCACAACTCTGGAAAAACTCCATTATAACTCCCCCTACATTAGGGTGGCAACCCCAGTGACCTCTAACTACCCGCCCATCTCTATACTTTCACCTCTCTCTAAAATCCTAGAAAGGTGTATACATTATCAATTGCTTAAACATCTTACTAACAATAACTTACCATCACCCACCCAACACGGCTTTCGGCCAGCAAGCAGCAGAACCACAGCCTTACTTTCATATCCCAAAACTGTAAACAAAGCTCTTGATGCTGGACTGGTAACTTCAGTTATATTACTAGACCTATCGAAGGCTTTTGATACAGTGTCACACCCTAAACTACTGTTACAACTTTAGTCCAAAAACTGCTCTCCACAATCCATCACTTGGTTTCAAAACTATCTTCACAATAGAAAAAAATATCTTCACAATAGAAAAAACTATCTTCACAATAGAAAACAATCTGTCAAGTGGCAAAACAATCTGAATATCTAATTAACAATACAGGAGTTCTGAAAGGGTCTATTCTTGGGCCTCTGCTTTTTAATATATTCATTAACAATCTCCATAAAGCATACCAACAAAGTACTCTCAACCAATATGCTTATGATTCGACCATTCTCAGCTCTCTGTACATTAACACAAAAAAAATGTATATCCATACAATCATGGCTAAATGTGGCTCATCTGCTACTTAATTCCAAAATGTTCTATCAACTCTCTTTAGCCCAAAAATTTCTGTACAAGCCCACTAATACCCCTATACTCACTTCCCTTATAACTCCATACTGCAACCTCAAAAGCCTACGTTCCTCTAACAAACACCTCATAGCAACTTGTAAAGCCAACAACTTGTCAGGAAACTCCTTGTTCTCTAACGCTATTGGAAAATCCTGGAACTCTCTTCCTGACAATCTCTCTTCCATCTCCTCTCTGCACTGCTTTAAAACCCAGCGCAAAACTTTCCTTAGAACCCGCTGGCTCTGCCCCTGCATAAACCCTGACTGACATTTCCATCTATTTCTACCACTTCTACCTTTTCTGCCTACTAAATTATTTTTTTAGTCCACAAGCAAATTGACTGTTAGTATGTTAATGTCCTAAGTTTTGCTCCTGACAGAATTTGACACTTTAAATGCTCATTAACTAAAATGTTACTCTCTGTAATTCTGTTTATAAATGAAAGTATTTTTGGAGCTTTTCTCCCCGGGCCTCCACTGAAAATGGACTCAATATCCAGTTGGACCAGCCCGGTCAACAAATGTAAAATAAAAATAAAAATAAAATAAATATTACTGTTCTCTTCCAAATCTGTAACTCTTGACTAAGATATTCTCACAAAACAACAATGAAATTAAGCTGGCTAAAACATCAAAACTATTGGGCATTACAATTGATGATAAACTCTCATTTGAGAATCATATACTCAGCACAATCAAAAAAAGTCATTTTAAGCTAGGTAACCTTCATTGGCATAAACTCTATTTGGACATGTCTACCAAATTAATACTAACAGGCTACTTCTCCGAACCCTCCTCTATGGTTGTCCCAATTTCACTAACCTACACACATTTCTCATGAATTGCAATAATGCTACTAAAAATGGCATATTTTGCCTCCAATATGCCAACTCGTACAGATCATTGCCCGGCCATTAAAATTTTAAATGGGCTTGAATTCCCCCATTACCTACATTACACCCGACTCTTACACACAAACTGTTATATAACCCAAATTACTGCCCTTCTCCTCAAAATACGCTACAAACATATACCCCGACCTGAAATTTTAGGTCTTCTAATAAACAACTCCTAACCATAACTAAACCCAACAAGACAGCTGGGCATTGCCAAACTTTGGAATGCTCTGCCACCGTCTATTACTCAGCTAGACTCTACAAAAACATTTAAATCAGCACTAAAAAACACTATCTTAACAACCATGTGTGTTCCTGTAAAGACATGATCAAACCACCTTAATTACTTTTTCTAACGACTTCTAACAAGTAGTTTTAGAAACTTTAATATATCGGTCAACTATCTGTTTACTCTTTCTCATGTTTTTCTCCTATTTCTATCCATTCAAACTATAATTAGTTTAAACACCTTTGGCTACTTCTGTAGCGGTTTTCACTGAATGACTTAGAAATGTACATTTGATTGAATGGACTGAATCACTGCTTTTATGTTATTATAATCTGCATTTTTGCTTATAGCTTGAAATATGCTGTTATATAAAAAACTTTTTTGTAACTGTGTTTTCGGAGATTTTCTCCCCAGACCTCTACTGAAAATACGTCCTTGACCCAGGAGACTTTCCCGGTCAACAAATGTCAGTAAATAATAAATAAATAAATAAACATGAATCCTAAAGAGAGTCAGCTCATGAAGACTTCCGTTACTTTTTTAGGAGTGACAGCGTCAGTGGGACAGAGAAATATTAGTGGGGACAAAGCAACTTGTTAAACAGTTGCTACTTCCAGTCACTGTCATGGGGTTAAAGCAAGCCCTAGGAATCTTTGGATTCTCAAGGGAATAGATACTCGATTATGCAGGAAAATCAATTAGCTAACATGCTTAAGGGAAACAAAAAGGGGGACAGGCACCTCAATTGAAATGATAAAATGCTATCAGTCTCCTCTAAGATCAAGGTAGAGCCTGCCTTGGGTATTCTAGAAAGGGAAAAGTAAAGGCATTTATCATACGGTTTAGTCATAATGGGAAAGCTATTATGGCTATTGAACTACAAAAAAGGGACATCTGGTATCAGGTTCTAGGTTATTACCCTCAAGACCAAAGTCCAGTTGAGAAAGGAATGAGGGAATGTGAGAAGCAAACCATTATTACAACAGAGTGGTCCACTGAAGTGACACACCAGATGATTGAGTGCTCCCAACTGTTCTTCAGACCAAGCACACCAATCAAATACATGGTAGAAGGAAATCCAAAAGGGCAGGACTTGTGGAATTACTGCAACATTTGCAAACCAGGTAGGAAGTATGAGAACTGTGGCCACTCACATTAAAAGTAGCTCATCCTTAGTGGTTGGCATTGGAGGAAATTGGCCCTAAGGGGCATCCAAATGACTGGTGGTGGAGGTCTTGTCTTTCCTCTCTATGGAACCTGACCTGAAAAATTATGAAGAGCAACTACAGGTTGCCAATAAAGGAGCACCAAACTGATACACAGATGGTTAGAGATCTGAAAGGGGTGTTTTGTAACAGGAAAGACAGTTTAAAACCCAGAAACAAAGGAACAAAAAAGGGTGGTCTCCCAGGGGGATGTTCAACACAAAGACCTGAACTAGAAAGCACTACTGCTGCTCAGACCTGCACACACAGACACATACAGTGAGCATGTAATCCGAATACAAACTTCATTCCTTCCCATCTGGGCAAGAAGAGCACTGATTACAATGGATGGCAAGCCAATCAGCCATCAGGAAGTGTTAACGGAAATGTGGAAGATGATAAAACATGATAACCCTTCCAAAGTGAACATGAATAACTTCAAAGCACACACCAAAGATGAAGTGCAAAATGTATAGTCAAGCCAATGAAACAGTAGATCAGTCAGCAAAAGAAGGGCCTTCTGGTGCTGAACAAGCATATTCAAAGGCAGAAAGTTATTCATTACTGTTCTGGGTGACTGACTAACCCACGGAACCAAGCTCAGACTGGCTGTCGATATTTAGTTTGTCTTGTCTGTTTAAGTAATAGTGCCTTGCTTGTATTATGCTATGCATCACACTGTGGTGGGAAGTGGTGCAGGTTACCAATGCAAGCCACTACAGTCAATTCTGCCAAAAGTTTCGGCATCGCCGTAGTGTCAACCACTACAACTACTGGCTTTTCACTCAGCGCTCAACCTTGCTGCTGACTGTAGCACTGTAAGACACCTGCAAGCTACCTGTTCTTTTTACACCTGTATTACAGTATCACTTAAGACATAGGAAGCATACATCATCAGAAAAAAAAAAAAAAAAACAATTAACATTTTTTTCCATTTACATACATAATGCATTACATATACTTTCCTTTTTTTTAACTATCAGTCCGACATCATATAAACAATGCAATTCCTAACTTTAAACCACTCTCTAGACAAACTGATAAAATGAACACAAAGCCAAGCCTACCTGTTGTTACTTCACACACAATCCTTTAATGTTAGCACTTTCGTTGAGGCCAATACCCCAACTTCTTCAGACTTGCTAACTTTCCTTAAACCTCACTCTATCTCCTGAACATTATTCTGCATGTATTGTTCCCACAATTTCCATTTATTTCTATGCAGTTTGCTCCTTCCTTTTTATAAAGATCTCTATTCCAGTTATTTTCTCTCTTTTGTAATATTCAGTACTACAAATACAGTGGGATTGGACTTTGATTTCCATTTTATAGTAAATGCTTTTTTGGCAGCTAACCGAGTTAAACTTAATAAGACCTTACTATTTCCAGGTGGTTCAGATCCTGTGTTCCAATTCAAAAGAATCATGTCTTTAGTTACAGCAATTTGCTAACCTAATATTTCTGATATAGTACTCTGTAGTGAATTTTTTAAATCTGTCAACTCACTACACTTCCAAAAAATATGTTCCCAGTTACCACTTTCTTCCCCAACACACTTCCAGCATTTGCTATTGACCTGAGAAGAAATTTGTTGAAGTCTGCTTGAGGTATAAAAACATCTATGCAAACACTTCCAAGCAAAGATCCTAAAGCTTTCGGACTTTGCCTCATACTTGGGAGCCATACTCATGGCCTCTCATTGTTCTCCTGTAAATTGCTTTTCCATTCTCTCTTCCCAATCTTTATTAACCTCCTCTGACTGATTCTTATATTTATCATGCAATATTTTGTATGTGCTACTAATTATCCCTTTTTAAAAGCAGCTTCTTTCTTAAATTCAACTAAAAACTGTACCAGAGCAGATCTTTCACTTATGATTCTTCTATCCCTTTCTCTTTGCCTATACCCTAATATCAATCCCTGGTAAGAAAGGCATATTCTCTAGCTTACAATCCAAACGTTTTTTTGGCCTCATTCCAGTCTAGTACCTGTCCCGCTCTACTCACTTGCTCCTAATACCTTGGTTCCTTTGCCAGTTTTCTCTGGTGAAATCCAACCCCCTCTTGCCTATTTTCTGTACCCCTACTTGCAGTCATCCCTATTGGTGAAATCTTCTTTCTCCTTTCTTGTGTTTTCAGGTACCCTATAAATATAATATTCTGTATGGTTGTTATCATTCTCCTTAAGGAGCTACATCCAAAATTCCAGTCTTTTTCTCTATTTCTTGACCTTTCCGTCTGCTTTATCGTCACCCTTTTCCATTTTGAATTATGACCTTCTGCTTGTGTTATGTATATGAGCCTTAACTGTGCAGCTCTAAAATATCCATTCAAACCAAGTAATCCTGAACCACATTGTTCTACTGGAAGGATCAGCTTATCTGACTAAACTCTTGCCATCTTCCCCTCCTACATAAATTCCTAAAACACATCAATTATTGTCCACAACTTCAGCACTGGCTGATAAAATATGCCTGACTGGCATATACAACTAAAGGGACTAAAAGCATTTTCCTTGCTTGTATTTTGCTATCCATATCCATAAACAAGAGCTTCCAGTTTCTTGGTTTTGTATTATCTTTTGTTTAGTCTCTTCCCACATATCCTTAGCTGCAACAACACAAACCTTTTTAATTCATACTCCTAAATATATCATCTCATGTCCCATAAATATAGGTATTGCTGAAACAGTCCATGTGTGGGTACATAATTTTTGGCTATAGCCTTTGCTTTATCTTCACTGATTTTACATCTCAAAAAGACTTGAAAGTGTCTCAGAATGTTCCACAGCACTAAGATGTTGTTGGCTGTTTTTTTTCTCCCACTGCTGAATATGTTTCCTTGTAGATGAGCTGTCTGCAGGTATAAACAATTAATCTTGAAAGTTATACGCATTTTTTGCTGAGGGAAAGGCAAAATTTAAAGGTACAAGGCAAGCAATTCCGTGAAAACTACTGTTTGCAATTTTTGGAAATCTATAAGAGATGGCAGTTTCCCTGGCAGCCGTAATAATGTAATGCATTTAATACAACAGTGTATAATTTAGTTTTATTTAAAGATAGCCAGTGCACTTTTTCCACAGGGCTAAAAGTTAATGTTTTCTGGAAGCATACAAGCTGTTTTTAACATCTGGGAGAGGAATAGGGATAAAAAAGAACACACACCAATCAGTGTAAGTGGAAGCACAGGCTGTAACATGCACTTAGCATGAATAACCTCAAATTTAGGGATGATGATGAAGCAGGAGAGAATTCAAGAAATAAGGTGTGTGTGTGATTTGTGGTGCAGATCCTTAAGGAGAATAATAACAGCTACAGGAATGCTGAAAGCACCACAACAGGACAGAGCAATGGATATCCAAATCAAGGGTAAACCAGTGGAATGGGAAGCAATTGGTCAGGTGCCATATCAAGATATTTTGCAGCCTTGGACAGGAAACCAGTACGAATGTTCACTTGAAGCTGGACAGCGAGGGAAGGAACAGGAAACTGTGGAAACATGCTGCTCATGGGACTAAAGGAACCCATGGTGGGCAGCACAGACTGCCCAAACAGAATCTACCAGTAGCAGGGGAAGCCACTAGTCCAGGTATACGTCCAGGAGCTAGGGTGAAATGTTTTGAATGCAACCTGTGGGGCCATGTGGCATACAGGCGTCCACGGACGCAAGGTGGGGAACCAAAGGTGAGGGAGCCAGTAAGTGGTAAAGACAAAATGCCAATAGTAGGTTGTTTTGATACGACAAGGGTATGGAACTACCATCCTGCAGATGTCCTGAGAGGGAAGGATTTGGATGAGGCAGTACCATGTACTTATGCAGTTAAAAGCAGTCAGCCTAGGAGACAAGCATGCGAGTCTGGTAGCCTGGGGGAGACCCAAACAGACCGCATACTTGCAGCCAGGATTGGTGAGGTGGTTACTTCAGTAAGGGAGCTACTCAGTAGCATTGAGACTGAATGTGAGCCACAGCTGCTTGTGGGCACTGATGGTCCCTTGGACAGAGTGACTGCAAAGGTAGAGGTGAGTAGTAGTATCCAGGCTGACAGTGAGGCACCACTGTCAGAGGATGCCAGACTTCCTGTGGAAAGGGAGCTGGGAAGAGTTACAAGGAGAGACTTGAGACAGGCTCAGCTCTCAGACCCTACATTGCAAGGCCTGAGGCAGGTAGCTAGGGAGGCACCTGATTCTCAAGGGAACGGGGAATCTGTATACTGGGACAAAGGGTTACTATACAGAGAGTGGACCCCTGAGGGAGGGCTAGAAGGTGAGAGAGTACAGACGTTGGTAGTGCCTAGAGCTTACCATCTGGCACTTCTAGCCATACCCCATGATATTTCCTTTGCAGGTCATATGGGCATAAAACGTACAAAGAGGCATATTATGCAGAATTTCTATGGGCCTGGAATTTCCAGAGATGTACCAGGGTACTGCAGGATCTGTGAGCAGTGCCAAAAGGTAGGCAAGGCAGGAGACAAGGTGAGAGCTCCTTTGATGCCTTTGCCTGTGATTGAGGAGCCATTTCAGAGAATAGATATGGATATTGTGGGTCCTCAGAGTACCCCAAGTTAAACAGGGAAAAAGTATATCCTAGTGATAGTAGAATATGCTACACGATAGCCTGAGGCAGTGGCTTTGTCCTCCATTGAGGCTGAGAAGTTGGCAAATGCTTTGCTAGAGATTTCAGCAGGGTAGGCTTCCCAAAGGAAATACTGTCCGACACAGGTGACAATTTTATGTCAGACCTGCTGGCTTGTCTGTGGAAGTCCTGTGGGGTGAAGCACTTGAAGACCACCCCCTATGATCCCCAGACTAATGGTCTTGTTGAGAGGTTAAACTCTACAATCAAGTCCATGCTACGGGCATTTGCAGATCAGTTCAAGAGGGAGTGGGATAAATATTTGCCACATCTGCTGTTTGCTTACAGAGAGGTTCCCCAGGAATCCACAGGTTTTTCACCCTTTGAGGTGCTGTATGGGCATAGGGTGAGGGGACCTCTAGATTTAATTTGAGATGAGTGGGAAGGTGAGTGCGAGTCCCACAAGGAGTCTGTTGTGACATATGTCCTGAACCTCAGGACAAGGCTCAGGGAACTCATGGGCCTGGCCCAGGAGAACCTGGCAGAAGCCCAACAAAAGAAAAAGGTGTGGTATGACAGGAATGCTCTTCGAGCTAGAGAGTATGCTGTAGGGCAGCAGGTGATGGTTCTCATGCCTGTCAGACACAGCAAGTTGCAAGCAGCTTGGGAGGGACCCTACAAGGTGATAAGAAAGGTAAGTGATGTTAACTACATGGTGGAAGTGTTAGGCAGATAGCAAAGGCACAAATTGTACATGTAAACATGATGAAACCATACCATGATAGGGAGTCCCTTGTGCTGAGCATTTGCAGTGGATTGCAGGAGGAGTCTGAGATAGATCTTTTGACTGATCTCCTCAGTGAGGCTTGGGCTGACACCTCGGTGGAAGGGGTAGCAATGTCCCAGAAGCCATCTCCTACCCAGGTTTGAGAAATATGAGCAGTGTTGCAGGAATTTGGGGATGTGTTCACTGGGAAACCAGGATCTCAAAGGCCTATCAGGCAGGCCCCTTATAGGGTGCCTGAAAGAGTCAAACGGACTCTAAGGGAAGAGGTAAAGGAGATGTTGGAACTAGGGGTGATTCAAGAGTCCAACAGTCCCTGGGCCTCACCAGTGGTGTTGGTGCCAAAGAAGGATGGCAGCACCAGGAGCTGTGTGGAGAGTCAGATGCTTACCCCATGCCTAAGACAGATGAAGCCCTAGAGCAGCTGGGTGGGGCTAAGTATCTTACAACCATTGATCTTACCAAGGGTTACTGGCAGGTGCCCTTGACTCCCAGTGCTAGACAAAAGTCAGCCTTTGTGACTCCTTTTGGCTTGTATGAGTTCACAAAGATGTCCTTTCGGATGAAGAATGCCCAAGTGACTTTCCGGGGGCTAGTACATCATATCTTAGCAAGAGCAGGAGGGTTTGCCCTTGCTTACATGGATGACATTGCTATCTACAGCCATTCCTGGCAAGAGCACCTTCAGCATGTCAGGGAGGTGCTGGGCAGACTACAGAGGGCAGGGTGACCATTAAGCCGAGCAAATGTCAGGTGGGTATGGCAGAGGTCTCCTACCTAGGACATAGAGTGGGGAGTAGTAAGATATGGCCAGAACCTGCCAAAGTGGAAGCTATTCAGGCATGGCCTGCACCTGTTACCAGAAAGCAGGTGAGAGCATTCTTAGGGACAGCAGGGTACTACAGAAAGTTCATTCCTAGTTATAGCACCATAGCTGCTCCCCTCACAGACCTGACAAGGAAGAACAGGCAAGATAAGGTAGTGTGGGCCCCAGCATGTGAGCAGGCATTTCAGAAGCTTAAGGAAGTTTTGGGAGGACAGCAAAAACTTTGTTGTGCAATTGGATGCTTCAAACTATGGGGTGGAGGCTGTACTAGATTTCTTCAGCAGGAGAAGAGTACCCAGTAGGTTATCTCAGTCATAGGCTCCAACCCAGGGAGGAATGCTATGCAGCGATAGACAAGGAATGTCTAGTCGTAGTTTGGGCACTACAAAAACTTCAGCCTTATCTGTATGGAAGAAAATTCACTGTGATGACAGATCACAACCCTCTAACATGGTTAAACAAAGCCAGTCAGCAAAATGCCAAGTTGCTAAGATGGAGCCTGGGGTTGCAAGCATATATGTCAGTGCAGCACTGCAGTGGGAGTAGCAATGCCAATGCAGATGGGCTGTCAAGACAGGGAATGGGGTGAGGTATACCCAGATAGACCTGACACTCTCAAGAGACATTTCTCAAGGGGCACTTGAAAAACTAGCTTGAGTTCCCTGGTGCGGGGGAGATGTGATGATTGGGGAGAGATGGGCGAAGGCTGCCAGCCTAATCAAACAGAATCTGATACATAATTCTATCAACTGCATAAACAAATGTAAAATACAAGCATGTTTTCTTAAGTGTAAAAGAATACTGTGAAATGTGGAACTGCAAAATATGTGACAGCATTGCACTCTACTAGCCCAGTGGAGCATGCTGTGACCCTTTCATGTTTTACAAGTTGGCTCCAGTGAGTCTGGATGAAGGTTTCATGCCCATTGTTTTAAGGCTAAAGTTTATGACCAAACTTTACATGTAGATGGTGCTTTACTGCTCTGGTTTCTGCTAGAGTATACATGTGAAATGTCTTTTATTGTAAGTTTCTGAGGAGGTGTTAGATTGCTAAATAATGCAGTTTGTGGCCTGAGAACTCAAGACCAGGTGTCAAGATGATGCAATATGAATACTGGGAAAACCTAAGTGTCAAAATGATGTAATTTGGGAGGGCCTCAGCAGAGCTGTTGGTTAGTGTTTAAAAACTATTGTTCAATGAGAGACTGGAAGCATTTTGACTTTGGACATCTAACAGCACTTTGCCTTATGCTCACCTGTAAGTTTTAGCACTGTGATTTCTTGTAGGAATAGTTAAAGCTGTACTACTGTATTATTTTAAGTTTCTGTGTGATCTCTGAACTCTTAGATATCTCTGAGGTGGAGCAGTTTTGTCTTGTGTTTTAATTATTTATTAAATATTTTTAAAACCTTCTACCTGTGGCTGGTTTATGTAGACAAAGTATGCTTTAGAGTACATTATATATTTATAGAGTTAATTGTAATAAACCATTCCAATAAGCCTTGAGACTGATTAGTCATACTACCATTGGATTATAATATCGCACAGTAATAATTGGACATCCGTTTAAGGGCCTTTTAGTAGCTGATAATTAACTGGGTGGTGGCAGGAATTACTACCGTATGGTCTGGGTAAAAGGGGCACAGCTGGAGAACCTGTGCCAGCCTTTTCCCAGGAAAGTCTGTGTGGTTGTATAACCTCTTCTCAAAGTGTGTGTGTGTGTGTGTGTGTGTGTGTATGTATCAGCTACCTGGGCAGAGACACAAAGCACTGGTTGGACAGAGAGGGTACTGGAGGTTTTAGCTTGCCCAGTTAGGCTGAGACCTGGACCCTATAGCTGTGCTAGTGGGGAGTCTTGTTGGGGACATGGTGAGCAAAGGAGTAACCAGCCCCAGACTGACTGTGATCTCTGTGTGCACTTAAGGGAAATTGTACTTTACTGTGTGTATTTGTTATCCTTTCCTCTTCTCAGAGACGACCTTCCTGGTGTTAGTATTGAGGATTGAGGCTCCTTGATTGCTGGGCCAGGGCATGGCCATCACACTCACATTCATGGATAAAAGAATGTTTAAAAATGTATAAGATACAACCTATGTTGATCGACTACATTACAGTGACCATGAAACAGTGGCAGACCACTTTGCAATTAAATCATGATAAAGGACAGATTATTATCTCAGGGATAAAAGTTCAAAGGGGAGTATTCCAGGGTGACTCTCCACCATTGCTATTCTGCCTTGCCATTAACCAATTAAGCTGTTTACTTAGCTTAGGCCTTGGCTACAATTTGACTCCTAGAAAAGAAAAAAGTGTAAAGACTTCTCATCTTCTCTTTGTCGATGCACAACTGCAGGTTGTCAAAACTTTTTCAGATGATATAAGAATGTCATTTAGTCTTCATAAGTGTGCAAAAGCAACCTGTAAAGTAGGAAAACTGCAGCACCAGGAAAACATCAGTTTGGGACAAAAATGTGATATAAAAGAATTTGAGCAAGAGGGGGTGTATAAATACTTGGGAATTGTTGAAGGATAAACAATAAAACATGAACAAATGTGAATAAAATGTAGTAAAGAATAATTTAGAAGACTTAAATTAATTCTGAAAACAGCACTGACACCTAGGAAAAAAAATCCAAGCTCTAAGCTAATTTGCTGTTCCTGTCCTAACTTACAGCTTTGGAGTGATCAACTGGCCCAAAATGTGTTGGATAGATTAGATAGGAAAACAAGAAGGATGCTTCATGCTTACCAAATGATTTTTAAAAATCACTGTATACCAAGATTACACATTCCCCGTTCCGAAGGAGGGATGGACCTCCTTGAAATTGATTACATGTACAGATCTGCAATCGTGGGACTCCACACATATCTGCTGACCTCACAAGACCCAAATGTAGTGAAAGTTTTGAAACATAAGGAGGATAAATCTAAGATGACTTCCCTGCTTAATTTAGCAGAAGCATATCGACGTCAAGCAGGAATGAAGATCAAACCAGAAGTAGATAAAAATCAGGCAGCAACTGAATGTGCCAAAAACAAAAGAAAGAATATAAGGTGAAGGACAAGGTGAGAAGGCAAGAAATGTGGAAAAAGCATAAATATAGTTGGAAGTATAGAAAACTTCTGGAAGAACCTCATGTTGATCAGGAACGAAGGCAGGAATGGTTAAGGAGAGGTGATTTTAAACCAAGAGATGAAAGGTTAACATTGGTAGCCCAAGACAGTGGGCTACGTACATGCTGGTTTATAAAGTCCATTGAACATGTGGGAGAAACAGACAAATGTAGGTTTTGTAAAACTGAATTGGAAACAGTTGCACACTTTGTTGCTGTTTGTGACATATTAATGGCAGAAGGACTGTATACTGAAAGGCATAATAATGTGGCAAGACTGTTGCACTAGGAATTGTGAAAAACATTATGGTATTGACGTGGCTGAAAAATACTGGAAACATGAGCCACAAAGCATCATAGAAAATGATAAAGTGTACATCTCATGTGATCAACTATTATCAACAGTTCAAAAGACAGATGCTAGAAAACCGGATGGACAAAAGTAGCATTGATCATTGAAATCGCCACACCCAGTGACTACAGTGTCTTGTATACAGAGAGACACAAAGTCATAAAATATCAGGATTTGCATGCAGAAACAACAGCAATGTGGAAGAAAGATACCCAGACAGTTCCAATAGTAGTAGGAGCAATGGATCTTATAAAAATAATCTACAATCGTATTTAGATAGGTTACCAGTACATGCAACCCCATATGAATTGTAGAAGGAATCATTACTGGACACAATGAGGGTGATGCGAAGAGCACTTCTGGCTGACATCAAAGACTGAAACGATACTGATTTCATGAACTTTAACGGTACATTGACTTAGGAATGGGGTCCATTCCTGTCATGGTATTAGAAACTCAAATGACTTGGAGAAACTAAAAAAGAATACTACATTCATAACGTAGCAGAAAGTATTCCAAGAAATAAGCCAACACGAGAAAGGAGATTTTGCCAATGGGGATGACTGCAAGTAGGGGTACAGAGAACAGGAAAGACAGCTGGAACTCAATGGAGAAAACTGGCAAAGGAATCAAGATATTGGAAGCAAATAACTAGAGAGGGAAAGGTAACAGAATGGGATGAGGTCAAGAAGACATTTAGACTGCAGGCTAGAGACTGCCTTCCCTATCAGGGACTATCATAATACAGGAAAAGAGAAAAGGGATGTCGAATACTAAGTGGATGGCCTGCTCTGGTGGTGCTTTTAGTTGAATCTAAAACAGAAACCATTGTTAAAAAAGGGGAAAGTTAGCAGGGAGTACAAGATATTGCAGGATAACTATAAAATCAGAGCAGGTTAGAAAAGATTGAGGAAGAGAGATGGGATGAGCAATTTTCAAGGGAACAAAGGAATGACATATGTATGGCCCCAAGTATGCAACAAAGTCCGGAATATTTAGGATTTTTGCTTGGAAGTGTTTGCATAGGTATTTCTATACCCCAAGCAAACTTCAAAGAAATTTTCCTCAGGCAGATGGCTAATGTTGGAGGTGTGATGAGAAAAAAAGAGCCAACTGAGAACATATATTTTGGGTGTGTAATGAGTTAGCAGACTTTAAAAATTCCATACAGAGTACTCTTTCAGAAATATTGGGTAAGCAAATGGATGTAATTAAGGAAATTATTATTTTGAGCTAAGATATAGGAATTGCCTAGACATACTAAAGTCCCATTAAGTTGAATTCTGGTGGCTGCCAAAAAAGCAATTCCTAGAAAATGGAAATCAAAGTTTAAACCATGCACATCTGAATTACTGAATACTTTGGCAAAAAAAAAGAAAGTGCAGTTGAGTACACTTACTATAAATGTAGATGTTTGAGTGCAATCACTGTTGCAGTTATCACATTTGGGTTATCCCTGCCAGGGTAGCCCTCGGCGGGCCCAAATACCAGGCACTTAGTATTTCTGCATCGGTTGTCATCGCTTGAGTACTGACGTCAGGTCTTCAGTGGTATAAAGGAAGGCAGCCAACGCCACTACATCAGTTTTTCTTGCCCTAACCTGTCAGAAGCCCCCAAAGTAGGAGGCCAGGTTCTGGTGGAAGAACCCCACCAGTGGAAAATAAATACCAATATGTCCTTTGTAAGGAAAGGAGAACAGCAAGGAAGAATAGTAACAAAAGGAGAAAGAGAATAAAGGGGGATGGAGGGAGGGTAACCAGGACTGCAACAGTGAATACAGAGGGAGGGTAACCAGGACTGCAACAGTGAATACAGAGGGAGGGTAACCAGGACTGCAACAGTGAATACAGAGGGAGGGTAACCAGGACTGCAACAGTGAATACAGAGGGAGGGAAACCAGGACTGTAACAGTGAATACAGAGGGAGGGTAACTAGGACTGTAACAGTGAATACAGAGGGAGGGTAACCAGGACTGCAACAGTGAATACAGAGGGAGGGTAACCAGGACTGTAACAGTGAATACAGAGGGAGGGTAACCAGGACTGTAACAGTGAATACAGAGGGAGGGTAACCAGGACTGTAACAGTGAATACAGAGGGAGGGTAACCAGGACTGTAACAGTGAATACAGAGGGAGGGTAACCAGGACTGCAACAGTGAATACAGAGGGAGGGTAACCAGGACTGCAACAGTGAATACAGAGGGAGGGTAACCAGGACTGCAACAGTGAATACAGAGGGAGGGTAACCAGGACTGTAACAGTGAATACAGAGGGAGGGTAACCAGGACTGCAACAGTGAATACAGAGGGAGGGTAACCAGGACTGTAACAGTGAATACAGAGGGAGGGTAACCAGGACTGCAACAGTGAATACAGAGGGAGGGTAACCAGGACTGCAACAGTGAATACAGAGGGAGGGTAACCAGGACTGCAACAGTGAATACAGAGGGAGGTAACCAGGACTGCAACAGTGAATACAGAGGGAGGGTAACCAGGACTGCAACAGTGAATACAGAGGGAGGGTAACCAGGACTGTAACAGTGAATACAGAGGGAGGGTAACCAGGACTGCAACAGTGAATACAGAGGGAGGGAAACCAGGACCAACAGTGAATACAGAGGGAGGGTAACCAGGCCTGCAACAGTGAATACAGAGGGAGGGTAACCATGACTGCAACAGTGAATACAGAGGGAGGGTAACCAGGACTGCAACAGTGAATACAGAGGGAGGGTAAGCAGGACTGCAACAGTGAATACAGAGGGAGGGTGAATACAGAGGGAGGGTAACCAGGACTGTAACAGTGAATACAGAGGGAGGGTAACCAGGACTGTAACAGTGAATACAGAGGGATGGTAACCAGGACTGCAACAGTGAATACAGAGGGAGGGTAACCAGGACTGTAACAGTGAATACAGAGGGAGGGTAACCAGGACTGCAACAGTGAATACAGAGGGAGGGTAACCAGGACTGTAACAGTGAATACAGAGGGAGGGTAACCAGGACTGTAACAGTGAATACAGAGGGAGGGTAACCAGGACTGCAACAGTGAATACAGAGGGAGGGTAAGCAGGACTGCAACAGTGAATACAGAGGGAGGGTAACCAGGACTGTAACAGTGAATACAGAGGGAGGGAAACCAGGACTGCAACAGTGAATACAGAGGGAGGAAAACCAGGACTGTAACAGTGAATACAGAGGGAGGGTAAGCAGGAATGCAACAGTGAATACAGAGGGAGGGTAACCAGGACTGCAACAGTGAATACATAGGGAGGGTAACCAGGACTGCAACAGTGAATACAGAGGGAGGAAAACCAGGGCTGCAACAGTGAATACAGAGGGAGGAAAACCAGGGCTGCAACAGTGAATACAGAGGAAGGGTAACCAGGACTGCAACAGTGAATACAGAGGGAGGGTAACCAGGAATGCAACAGTGAATACAGAGGGAGGGTAACCAGGACTGCAACAGTGAATACATAGGGAGGGTAACCAGGACTGCAACAGTGAATACAGAGGGAGGGTAACCAGGACTGTAAGAGTGAATACAGAGGGAGGGTAACCAGGACTGCAACAGTGAATACAGAGGGAGGGTAACCAGGACTGTAACAGTGAATACAGAGGGAGGGTAACCAGGACTGCAACAGTGAATACAGAGGGAGGGTAACCAGGACTGCAACAGTGAATACAGAGGGAGGGTAACCAGGACTGTAACAGTGAATACAGAGGGAGGGTAACCAGGACTGCAACAGTGAATACAGAGGGAGGGTAACCAGGACTGCAACAGTGAATACAGAGGGAGGGTAACCAGGACTGCAACAGTGAATATACTCGAACATCTATATTTACGGTAAGTGTACACAACTGTAGTATGTTCTTCGTGTTTCACTGTTGCAGTCATCACATTTGGGTAAATTCCCAAAGCTGAGGAAATGGATGGAGATAGTCAAGGAAGCTAGTGACTGGCTAGGATGCCCTGCAAGACTGCAGAGGAAACCCTCCCATGGATTTGGAGAAGAAAGCAGGTGGTAATGTTTGGTAAAAGTGTAAACAGATGCCCAGGTGGCAGCCTCCAGGATGTCCCTGGTGAGGACTCCTCTGAGGAAAGCTGCAGAGGTGGAGGCTGCTCTGGTGAAGTGTGTCATGACCCCCTTGGGGGGAGACTTGCCATGCTGTATGTAGCAGAAATGGATGCAGTGTGCTATCCATTTTGAAATGGTTTGCTTGGAGATGGCTTTTCCTTCTGCCCCTGAAGCAAAGCTAACCAGCAATTGATCAGACTTTCTGAAGGGTTTAGTCCTGTCCAGATAGTATCTGAGCTGTCTTTGCACATCTTCAGAGTGTAGAATCCTTTCCCACTTGTTTTGGGGGTTAGGAAAGAAGGTGGGCAAATGAATGGATTGGTTGAGAGCCACACTGGACACCACCTTGGGCATGAAGGGTGGACTAGTTCTGAGGGATACCCTGTCTGTATGGAAGATGATGAAGGGTTCCACAACCATGAGTGCTTGTAGCTCAGAGACTCTTCTGGCTGAAGTGATATCCAGGAGGAAGGCTGTCTTCCAGGAGAGAAATTTTAGTTCTGCAGAAGAACCTGGTTTGAAAGGAGGTAGGGTGAGCTTTTCCAAGACAACGTTAAGGTCCCAAGCTGGTGTTGATGCCCTTCTGGGGGGCCTGACGTTGCTAGCCCCTCTGAGGGACTGTTTAATCAGAGGGTGTGAGAAATGAGTCTGCTCAGTGAGAAAATGAGCAGAAATAGCAGAGGCATGAATTTGTATAGAGGAGAAAGGGAGACCACTGTGTAAGAGGGTCAGCTAAATAATCCAGGATTAAAGGGATGGAGGGCTGTGCTATATTGGCCCCCTTAGCCTGGATCCAGGTGCAGAACCTTTTCCATTTATCTGCATAACACTTTCTGGTGCTAGGGCATCTGGCCTCTCAGATAACATCCAATCTGCCAGGTTGAGTGTCTGCAATTGGGGGTGCATGAATTTCCCTTCCCTCTGGGTTAGGAGGTTTGGAATATGAGGAAGATTCCATGGAGGCAGCAGGGACAGGCTGTGAAGCAAGGGGTACCAGTGCTATCTGGGCCAGTCTGGAGCTATGAGAATGGTCCTTGGTTTTTTCCTCCATTGTTTTGAGCAGTACACTGGGTATGAGAGGTAGGCGAGGAAAGGCATAGCTAAACTCACTAAACTAGGTATAAATCCCTACATCACAAGATGGGTTGCCAACTGGCTCACTGACAGAATCCACACTGTAAAAGTTGCAAACTCCAAATCTGACTTCAAACCACTGACAAGAGGGTACCACAAGGTTCAGTCCTGGAACCTCTCCTGTTTTGTATCTACTTCTCTGAAGTACAGGCTAACACAGAAGACCTTTGGCTAATGGAGTTCACAGATGACTGCAAACTAGGAGCCATAGTCAAGTCTGCAAATGATCTCGACATCCTACAGAAGGGCCTCGCTGAGACAGATGCCCGGTGTCAGAGGCGTGGCCTCAAGATCAATGCCAAAATGTGCAGTGTCATCCCCTTTGATAAAAACTCTGTACCCATGAACTACCACATAGGTGGCAGTCTACTTAATGCCGCATGTGTGATAAGAGACCTTGGGACCCAGGTGGACAGTAGTCTCTCCTTTGATAACCACATCGCCACAGTATTCAGGAAATCCTTCTACATGGCACACCTCATCACAAAAGGGTTCTCATCCAGAAAAAAAAGAGGTCATTGTTCCCCTCTATTCGACACTCATTAGACCCATTATAGAGTACAACGCCCCTTTTGGAATGTAACTCACAAGACATCTGCAGCAGCTGGAAAGGCCACAGAAGTACCTCACAAAGAGGAATACTGGCCTCAAACAGATGCCCTACACTGACCATCTCAAAAAACTCCAGCTTTACTCCATAGTATATTGCCTACTCTGAGGTGATCTCTGCCTAACATATAAAGCTATGTCAAACCCAGAGCTGTTGGACATGGTACACCTAAAGAAATCCCAATCCCTCTGAGCTACATGCTCTAGGGACCTAAATCTTGTCACCACAATAAACAGGACATGCTGGAAGGATATATTCCTGTCCCAGAGACTTCCCATACTCTGGAATAAGCTAACCATCTATGTCAAGCAAAGTTCCTCATTAGCACTCTTCAAGAAAAATATTGATGAGTGGATGGGAAATAGGAAATACACCCTGTGGATCACTTCTGTGGGTCTGCTCAACAGTGGTACAGGAAAATAACTTTATTGGATGGCATAAGCCAGGGAACCTTGTTGGCTAGGCTTACTTAGGCCCTTGGGCCAATAGTCTAGTACCTACCTATGAACCATAGACCGAGAGGTTCACCCAGAGGAAGGACAGGGCATCCACTTTCCAAGCCATGCAGTGATGTTCCCTGGTGCAGAATTTGCTGAGCTGATGGTTGGTATGGAAGACAAAGATGTCAACCTCTGTGGTCCCCCAGTTCTCAGTTATTAGGAAGAAGGTACTTCTGTTGAGCTGCCACTTGCGTAGGTCCAAAAGCTTTCTGCTTAATTGCTCTGCCAGGGAGTTGAGACAGCCTGGAAAGTATTGTGCTAATAGGTGAAGTTGCATGGAAGAGGCTGTGAGCCAAAGGGTCATGGCTAGCCTGCACAGTGGGTAGGAGTAAGTCCCTCCCTGCTTGTTGATGTACCACATCACAGTGGTGTTGTCTGTTTTGATCAGGAGAACCCCTGGACAGAGAATGGGTTTGAAAGCTATCAAGGCCTGCTGTACAGCCATCATCTCTTTTAGATTGATGTGCAGGTGGATTTGCTGTGGGCTCCATTGACAACTGAAAGTGTAGAGATTCTGTCCTGAATTGGAGCTATTTTCTGCAGGACTCCCTGATAGGAATGTGGAGACAGACCTTTTTTTGGTCCAGGGTGGCTAGCCAAGCGTCCTTGGAGAGCATGGTTAGCAGCTGCTGGAGGGTGAACATTTTGAATTTTGGGATCACCAGGAAGGTGTTTAGAATGGATAGAACAAGGATGGGGCACCAGGTGCCCTCTTTTCTGGGCACCAGAAAAAGTCTGGAGTAGAAGCCCTGGTTTAGTTGCTCTGCAGGAACGTGCTCTACTGCCTTCATGGAGAGCAGGGAATGGATTTGCTTTTGAGTCTCTACCCACTGATCTGGTGGTAAATCTGGGAACCCTTTTGGGGTTGGAAGGGTGTGGAAGGAGAACTTGTACTCCTGAGACACAATGTTCAGAACCCATTGGTCCTTGGTAATGGTGGCCCAGGTGCTTGAGTGAAAAGAGAGTTTCCCTCCTAGGGGTATGTGAAGGTGGGCAGAGGTGAGATCGGGAGAGGCAAGTCATTATGAGTTCTTAGCATAAGGGGGGTGACTTAGAACTCCCTGGTTTTGAAGTGGAGGTAGTCCACTGCTTAGATCTCTGCAACCCTGGGGCTGCTGTCTGGGGGGGGGGGGGTCTGTTTCCACGGGGCCTAGGCTGGCATGGTCTGGCAGGAGTTGTTCCTTAAGACATGCATGTCTCCTAATGACAAATCCAGTGACTGCTGCCCTGCAAAAAGCTTCTAGGGTGTCAAAACCACAGTGTAAAGTGTGTTTAGTTACTTGACTTGCAGAATGCATTAAGTCTTGTAAATCTTTAGATTCTACCCATGCAGGAAAGGAGGACATTTTTTTGTTTAAGGAGTTCTAAGGTATGTTGCTGATATTTAAGCATATGGAACTGACAATTTAGTGCCCCAATAGCAAGGGTAGCTGAGGTGTATTCTTTTCTACCCCATCTGTCCAGTGCTCAGGAATTCCTGTCTGAGGTGGTGGGATTCTTAACTGAGGTTGCTTTAATCCCTTTTGGCCCTTGAGAAATGACTTCAGGGTCAGCTGTTGGATTTTTAAACAGATATTTGTGTGAGTCAGGGACTCTGTAGTACCTAGAATAAAAACTGCACCAAACGCTCACACACCAAAGATTTTATTTAAACAAAAAAGTAAGCACTTTCGTAACTAACCAAGTCGCTTCATCAGACAGGACCATTAGACCCCAACAGAGTGAGGCTGTGGTGAGACCAACACTTGTAGTAGCCATTCATACGACTACCCTCTTTTCATCTTTCTTGACAAGCTAATTCTTTATTTTCAGTAAGCACCCCTTGATTTGTGTCTAGCTTCAGAATATCTGCCTAAATACTTTCTCCTTACATTTTCAGGGTCTGCTTATTAACTTCCTCTCAAGTGTTTGGCTGTGCCCCGTACAGACTCAGACACCTTGAGGGACATTTTTCCTGTAAAAGCACAATTGAAATTTCTCCAATATCTAGCCACACATGACAACTAGTTTGCAGTGATAAGCACTGTCCCCAGAGTTGCAAACCGAATACTCCTGATATTGCTTTATACTCTCACTCCAGCTATCTAATCAATAAAAAGGGTCTGTTGCCATGGATATGAACTTTCCCACTGTCTCCGTTATCACCTTGGTGGATATGAGCATCCTGAGGCAATGTAGAAATTGCCTCATGTTTACTGACAACCATTTAATTTTCAAACAAACTGATATGACACATGAGAGATGTATTTACACAATTTCACTGGAGGCAAAGCTTTCACATAAAAGTACTCCTAATGTCAATAACGTTATCAGTAGTATACATGCTGCACCCGTCACATACAATAAAAGCAGACATATAGACCCACATATGCTGAGGCACTTACATGTAACCTTCCCGAATGACAGAGACCTCCTAGACGAAGTAAACATAACAAACACCCTCAGCGGCCCAAATGCACTCATTCAAAACAACATTCACACATACAGCTACATCTCATGGAGCCTCAACTTCTAAGACCATAAGGCAAGCCACCACAGAATCCAAAATTCTGGTCATTGGAGACTCCATTGTGAGACACACTGATGTTCCTCTCACCAGGCTGAGTAAGTAGAAAGTCACAGTCAGTTGCTTATCAGGAGCTAGGATCTGCCACATTATGCATGCACTCAGGTCACTGGACCACAAGTACCAGTATGATTCAGTCATAGTCCATGTGGGAGTAAATGACCTGAGATGTACCTCCCTAGACTATATGAAGAGAGACATCTTAGAATTCTCAGAATATGTGTCTCAGGCTGGTACAAGCCTAGCATTGAGCAGCATTTTACCTTCTCCAACGATGATGCCACAGTACGAACAAAATATGATTGACATTAATAATTGGCTTAGCTTCTGGTGTCATTCTAAGGGGTGCAATATTTGTCAGTTTGGAAGGAGGTGGTCAACAGACCATGCAGCTCTGCCAGAGATGATTTGCACCTCTCCCATCTAGGCTTTTGAATACTAGCTAAAACACTGTCTTCCACATAGTGCCTTTTTTAGGCAATGCCAAACTGAAAGTACTTCTGACATAGCAAATCAAAACCAGGACAATCTAATGGTATTACTGCTCAACGCTAGGAGTCTAAACAAAAAACTCCACTCACAAGAAGCTCTTTTCACCCTAGAGAATGCTGATGTCTGTGCGGTCAGTGAGACATGGTTTAAAGCCACGAAGACCACACCAACAGTGCAAGGTTATAATGCCTTCCACACATTTAGACCAGCTACTACACAGACAGGGACTAAAGCTGGAGGTGTCTCTATTTGCAACAAAAATAAATATACCTCAAGGCTGGTCAAACAGGACAATGCACTTGAGCTGCTCCATGTTCAAATCACCATAGGCAAAATCCAATATAGCTTCCTTGCCAGTTATAGGTCCTCCTTTATGATCCAGGAAACCCATAACATGTACTTAAACTTATTCAAAACACTAATCACCCAACCCAGTACCATATCCATGGTTCATAGGTTGGTACTAGGTTATCGGCCCTAGGGCCTACACAAGCCTAGCCATAAAAATTCCCTGGCTATTTCTTCCCACAATGTTTACTTTCCTGGACTCCTGTCTAGCAGGGTGACTGATGTGATCCTGGGGTGAATTTCCTATGTCCCATCCAATCTTCAAGGTTCCTTTTGAAGAGGGCCAAAGAGGCGCTCTGCTTGACATGTATGGGCAGTCTATTCCAGAGTCTGGGGAGTCTCTGGGTCAGGAACCTATCCCTCCAGCATGTTTTGTTCATTGTGATGACAAGGTTTAGATCCCTGGAGCATGTGGCTCTGAGGGATTTGGATTCCTTTAAGTGTAGCATGTCCTACAGCTCAGGGTTTGACATAGCCTTGTATGTTAAGCAGAGATCGCCTCTGAGTAGATGATATGCGACAGAGTATAGCTGGAGTTTTTTTAGATGGTCAGCATAGGGCCTCTGCTTTAGGCCTGTGATTCTTTTAGTGAGGTATTTCTGTGGCCTTTCCAGTTGTTGCAGATGTTTTGAGAGGTACATACCAAACGGGGCACTGTATTCTATATTGGGTCTAATGAGGGATGAGTACAGTGGGACAATGACCTCCTTTTTTCTGGATGAAAAGCCCTTAGTGATGAGATGTGCTACATAGAAGGATTTCCTGACTGTTGTGGCGATGTGGTTACCAAAGGTGAGACCACTGTCCACCTGTGTCCCTAAGTCTCTTATCACACTTTCGGTGTTTAGTGTACTGCCACCTGTGGGCAACATTAATTACCCCACTACTATCTGGGAATCCTTTATGACACCAAACGTACAGGCACAGAGATTCCTGGATTTTGTAAACACAAACTCCCTGAACCAGGGGTGCAGTCATACTGGATCTGGTCCTCACTAATATGGGAGAGGTGCTGCACACCCCCTACTGTAATGTATTTCTTGCTAAGGTCAGACCTCAAAATGATCTCCTTTGAAGTAGAAATAAAACCTGGATCCACAGATAAACCTGGAATATTCAGGAACTACTCTAAGGCTATCTTCCTGGTATTAAGCGATAACCTGCCAAAATTTCAAGTCCCCATAAACCCTTAGAACACTGCTGCCTTTGCAGAACTGTTCACAGAAACCCTGTACAAGCATGTTAATAGCTGCATAGAGGCAGCTGTACCCACCAGGAAGAAGTACAGAACTAACAAAAAATAAGCCACCCAAGAGAAATCATAAAATCAACAGGCTGTATAACAGAAGGAAGAAAATCATGGCAAAAATCTGGAGGTGCAGCACCCAGCAGGATAAAAGCACTCTCATCAAACTACACAAACAATTCAAGAGGACAAATAAAGTCTACCAGCCAAATCTGAGATGAATTTGGCCTCCCAGGCCAAGGAGAATAACAAGGCATTCTTTAACTATGTCCACAACCTCAAAGGCAATACACAATTATGTGCAGAACTCATTGTAAATGGAGCCACTTATACTGAGCTAGAAGATATAGCAAACCTAGTGGCTGATAAATTCAGCTCCAACTTTACCCCTCTCTCCCCCTCAACCTTCCCTCAAGAAATACCATCAAATATAACTCCCCCTGCTATCAGTGGGTAACAGGTCCTTAATGCACTCTCTAAGGCCAATAACACTACATCAATGGGCCCAGATAATATCCCAGGATGCCTTATAAATAGCATGAAACATGACCTATTAGGGCCTCTGGAATTGCTACTTAACTACAGCCTCCAAAACAGGCTTCATGCTGTATGAATTGAGAACAGCAACAGTCATCCCTCTGTAGTACTGCAGTGGTGGTGCTGCGGTAGCGTTGTCGCCTCACAGTAAGGCGTCCTGTTTGATTCCCAGCTAGAGTGTCTTTTGTGTGGAGACATGCATGAATGGGCGTACCTTCGTTGAAGGTTGTGCATCATAGCCGGCAACTCAGCATGTAAAAATCTACTGCCAATCATTAGAGGACCGGAGTTCCGCTGTGGCGATCCCTAACCAGGAAAAGCCAAAAGACACAACAACAGTCATCCCTCTGTACAAAGGTGGGCCATCTACAGACCCTGGAAACTACAGACCCATAAATCTCACAAGTTTTATATGTAAAGCCATGGAAAGAATTATCATGGAAACTACAGACCCATAAGTCTCACAAGTTTTATATGTAAAGCCATGGAAAGAATTATCATGGAAATGATCAATAGTGATATGGTAAACCTACAGACACTGGGCCCAACCCAATTTGGTTTCGTCAAGGGCAGATCATGCCTACTCAACCTGATGGACTTCTTTGAGAAGGTCACTAAAGCAATGGATGAGGGCAAAATGGTTCATGCTGCCTACCTTGACCTGGCCAAAGCATTTGACACAATACCCCACTCAGGGATTGTTGACAAACTCAAGAGGTTAGGTGCAAACTCGTATGTCACCCAGTGGATAGCCAACTAGCTCACAGACAGGACCCAGGAAGTCAATATTGGGGAGTTCAGCTCTACAAAGAGGCCAGTCACAAGTGCAGTCCCTCAGGGATCAGTCCTTGGACCGCTCTTTTTGGCATTTACTTCTCTGAAATCAAGGCCAATGTCTGTGGTCTCTGGCTGACTCAATTTGCAGATGATAGCATATTAGGAACTGTCTTTGAATCCCACATTGACACAAATGTTCTCCAGTAGGGTTCTAGGAATAAAGACTGTTGCAACTTGTACTGTTCTCCAGAAGGGGCTGACACAGGCAACCAACTGATGTCAGAGCCATGGACTAAAACTAAATGCCAAGAAATGCATAATAGTATCCTTTGAGAAGTCATCCACACCTGGTAACTATCATATTGATAACACACCCCTTAGAGCTGACTCAGTAGTCAGGGACTTGGGGACATACATAGATAGTAATCTAGCCTTTGACAATCGTGTCTACAATAGTGAGGAAATCCTTCTATGTTGCTCAACTTATAAATAAAGGTATTGCATCTAAGTCCAAGGAAGTCATTGTTCCACTGTATTCAACATTCATCAGACCTATCATTGAGTACAATTCCCCCTTTGGTATGTACCTAACTAAGCATATCCAACAATTGGAACATCCAGAGAGGTTCCTCACTAGAAGAATACAAAGATTAAGTAAAATGTCCTATGCAGACTGCCTCAAGGCTCTATTCCTGTATTCTGTCTCCTACAAGGTTTTGAGGGGAGATCTATGCCTGACATAGAGGGCGTTGTCAGACCCCACTCTGATGGACCTCCTGCATATACACAAAATTACCCATTCTAAAGACTTAACCCAATTCGAGTGCAACCTGGAAATTTGGATGGGGAACAGGAAATTCATCCTTTGTTTGGCACCTTTGCCTCTAACGGATACAGTCAACCTGTAAATGGTTCATATCCCAGGCCCTGCTTACACTTATTAAGGGTTTCAGAACTTGTTACAAATTTGGGATGCATGGCTAGGCTTACAAAGGCCCTTGTGGTCATTAGACTTGTAAACCTCTATGAACCTATGAATCCTAATCAAGTCATCCAAAGCCAGAAAAAATAGCTACCAGAGTGAAAGATAACCACAAAGACTTCTTTAGCAATGTTACAAATCTCAGAAACAATACCCATCACTGTGCACAGCTAATAGTAAATTATACCGCATACACACGCCTAGAGGACATTGCCAGTTTACTAGCCCACAAATTTATCTCTAACTTCACCTCTGTCTCCCTCAAATATTCTCACATTAAATACCCACATCTATCCCTCCCTCATCAAATCTCTCAGGAAGTTCTCAAGGAACCTGTCATGAAAGGAGATAGTGCCAGCCCAGCTATCTGGAATTTTGTAAATAGTCGTATGTCATTTGTGAATAGCAACATGATTCATATGCCTGTGTTACAAAAACATCAGAACTGTATGTTATACTGTACAAACGTGTGCTTAAGATATATTTTGTGAAGTACTGAGCAGAAATGTATATACACTATTGTAACTGTTTAGATGTATATATTTTAACAGTGGAAACTGAAACACAAGAAGTTAAACTTCAGAAGACTAGTTGAGACTGAGTTACTTTATGGCTGGGCCATAAAAAGAGAGATATTATCTTTCAGTTTCTTTGGAACAGGAGACAATGTCTAGAACTAGAAGTTTTTTTTGTATTCTCTTTAAATGTGTAGGAATGTAAATTACTTTATGACTTTCACCATTTGCCAAAAGAACTGAGGTCTATTTATTTTCACAGGTAGATACTAAATGCTACAGCTGCATCAATGGTTGTAAGCCTGGGAACTGAAGTCAGATGACAAGAAATTATGTCATCCTACAAGTGTCCCAGCAGTAATATTTGGGATATTAATTTAAGAACTCTCTGAGAGAGACTGAGCATTTTGCATTTGTCTTTGATCTGACAAGAACATCCAGTCACCCCACATCTACCTTGTTGCTCTGTAAGTAAGTTAACTAGGGTACAGTAATTTCTGTTAGATACAGTCAGGAATATAATGAATGTTTTTTTTTATTTATTTGAGACTGTCTTGCAATGCTGTTTTATGTATTTCTCGTGATTTTGAACTTTGATGCAACTGTGATTACTTACTGAGTATTTTCTTGTTCTTTTATTTAGTATTAAATATATTTAAATATTTCATTGTGGCTATTTGTGAGACATATTTAAGTTGTGAGAGTACTTGCATATTTATTTGGTGACACTGTGTAGGCCATTCCTAATAGCTTTGCTCTTGGTCAAATTACCATTTGGATTAATAGTAACATTACACAGCAAGATTGGACACCCTTTGTTAAGGTGCTTAAAGTATCTGATAAGGACGTGGCTGGTAGCAGTAAAAAAAATACTTTATAGTCTGGGCAGAAGGGGGCATAGCTAGTAAACCTGTGCCAGCCTTTCCCAGGTGCAGGTGTGTGTGTGTGTGTGTGTGTGTGTGTGTGTGTGTGTGTGTGTGTATATAAATCAAATCTCAAAGTGTGTGTGTGTGTGTGTGTGTGTGTGTGTGTGTGTGTGTGTGTGTGTCAGCTACTTGGGCAGGGACACGAAGCACTGGTTGGACCAAAAGGGTGGTGGAGGTCTTGGCTTGGCCATTCAGTTGAGATTTCAACTCTATAGTTGTGCCAGTGGGAAGTTTTACTGGAGATCTGGAGAAAGAGGGAGAAACCAGTCCCAGACTGACTGTGGTCTCTGTGTGCTCTTAAGGGAAATTACACTTGATGCAGAGAGCTGCATCTGGAAATAGTGTGTGTGTACTTGTCATCCTCCCGATGTACGTCCCCCACTGGTGCTAGTGGTGAGGATTGAGTCTCCTTGATTACTGGGCCAGTGGTGGGACATCACAGCACCATCTAAGGCAAAAAAATGGTACATCAATGGTGTCAGACAATATACCAGGCTGTCTACTGGCTAGCCTGAAACATGAATTTTCAGACCCTCTGCAAAGGTTATTAAACATTAGTGTTAAAACACACTTTGTGGCAGATGAATCAGGAACAGCAACAGTCATTCCCTTGCACAAAGGTGGGGCTACAGTAGAACAAAGTAATTACGGACTCACAAGCCTGACCAGCTTCATCTACAAGGCTACTGAAAGGATCATTATGGAACTAGTAAATAGAAATATCGCTGACCTACTGACTCTCGACCCAACCCAGTTTGGTTTCATCAAGGGCAGGTCCTATTTACATAACCTGGCTGACTCAGTTTAAAAAATCAGATGCAATAGTTAATGGCAAATTATTACACGCTGCCTATTTGGACTTTGCAAATGCATTCAAAAAGCATCCCACACTCAGACATCATAGATAAACTCTCCAAGCTAAATTTTAACCCCTATGTAACTTGCTGGATAGCAATCTGGATCATAAATAGGACACAGGAAGTTGGGGTGGGAAACTATACTGCCTCTAAAGAACCTGTCACTGATGGTGTACCCCAGGATTCTGTCCTTGAGCCACTTCTCTTTGGCATTAACTTCTCAGACGACAAAGCTAATGCTGAAGGATTGTGGCTAGCCAAGCTTGCAGATGACTGTAAAGTTAGTGCCATCACAAACTCCCTTTTCATTGCATATGGCATCCATATTCCAGGGATGTAACCGTTCCTCTGTACTCATTAGGCTGATCATGGAGCATAATGCCCATTTCAGTAGGTACCCTGTCCAAACAGTTGTCTCAGCTGTAGTGGATTGGGAAATATCAAAATGAACTAGGAAAGTTCTTTCCATTAGATAGCTTTAAGACCACAAAAGTACTTTGTCACCAAAATTAAACCTGGGCAGTTTGTACAGAAGAAATTAACTGTGTCAAATGGACTAGTCATACCTATGAAGACCACACACGAGATATGTCCTTCATTAGTCATACCTATGAAGACCACACACGAGATATGTCCTTCATTAGTCATACCTATGAAGACCACACACGAGATATGTCCTTCATTAGTCATACCTATGAAGACCACACGAGATATGTCCTTCATTAGTCATACCTATGAAGACCACACACGAGATATGTCCTTCATTAGTCATACCTATGAAGACCACACACGAGATATGTCCTTCATTAGTCATACCTATGAAGACCACACACGAGATATGTCCTTCATTAGTCATACCTATGAAGACCACACACGAGATATGTCCTTCATTAGTCATACCTATGAAGACCACACACGAGATATGTCCTTCATTAGTCATACCTATGAAGACCACACACGAGATATGTCCTTCATTAGTCATACCTATGAAGACCACACACGAGATATGTCCTTCATTAGTCATACCTATGAAGACCACACGAGATATGTCCTTCATTAGTCATACCTATGAAGACCACACACGAGATATGTCCTTCATTAGTCATACCTATGAAGACCACACACGAGATATGTCCTTCATTAGTCATACCTATGAAGACCACACACGAGATATGTCCTTCATTAGTCATACCTATGAAGACCACACACGAGATATGTCCTTCATTAGTCATACCTATGAAGACCACACACGAGATATGTCCTTCATTAGTCATACCTATGAAGACCACACACGAGATATGTCCTTCATTAGTCATACCTATGAAGACCACACACGAGATATGTCCTTCATTAGTCATACCTATGAAGACCACACGAGATATGTCCTTCATTAGTCATACCTATGAAGACCACACACGAGATATGTCCTTCATTAGTCATACCTATGAAGACCACACACGAGATATGTCCTTCATTCAGAGTGTTACAGATGTTATCATTAACTGCATTCAGTGTTACAGATGTTATCAACAACTGACCATACAATAGTTTCTCAAGTATCTTAATAATAAAATGTACACTTGTGCAGGGGAATTACGATAGAATACTAAAATGCAGAGGGCACAAGTCCAGTACTTTACGTGTGAAGGATTTAGCTGTTTTTGCAGCTGCAAGTCTAAGAAAAGTAGGATGACACTTGCTAAATTTGGCCTCTGTTGAGTTCAGTTTATGTAGTACTAATGTGGTTTCATTTGTAGAAATGGCTGAGAAATGAAATGTAGTGGCAAAGGATGCCTAGGAATAGAGCTATGGTGAATTATTGATCAATTGTGTTTGAAAGCTAGATATCCATCCATCCTCAATCCCATTTTCCCATTTTGCTCATGGGGTCGAGATGTCACTTACAGCAGTGACAATCATCTCGAACCAAGGTTTTACACCACTTGTGGTTAGCCCTGTCATAGTAATACATTTGTAGCACTCACTCGCACCTACAGCCAATTTAGATGGTCCAATCCACCTACTGCATGTCTTTGGAATGTGGGAGGAAACTGGAGCACCCCGAGGAAACACATGTGACAGCAAGGAGGACATGCAGACTCTGCACAGAAGGCACCCCAGACGAGAATCGAACCGGAGAACCTCTTGCTGTGATGCAAAAGCTAGATCGGACAGATGGGAATTTACCTGTGATATATTTTAAAGAAGAGAGAAGGAACTGCCTATAGTTCTTAGCAAAATTTGATGTAGAAGTGACTGAGTTGTTGCTAATTTGTCCTCTTAACAGTTTAAATTTCTTTCCAGAAAAGGTTTTCCTAAAGCTTAATCCATTATTATCTACAACTGTAAGTACATCCGTTTCATCAGACAGTGTACAGTACATCTAAAGGTAGAGTCCAGGTTTGTGCATGTAATCACTCCACTGTACTCCGGACATATCAGGCCAATTCTTCAATGCCATTTCACATTCAGTATTTACCTGCCCAAACACTTATCACAAATGGAGTGACCACAACACTTTCTCACTAAAAAAAGTCAAGAACATCAATCATGATAACTATGCAGAACATCCCAAAGCACTGTCCCACTATTTAGAATCATACCGGCAACTCAAAGATGAGCTCCCTGCCTAGGGCCCCATTTGACCATGATCTGGCTCTGCACTGATCTTCTAATTTTTAGCAAGAAGATGCTAATTTTTTTAAATCATATTTTTTCAATTGATTCAATTATTCTGTAATTAAATTATTTTATAATTAAACACTTGATATCTGGAAAAGAACTGGCTACAGATGGCTTGAGTGGATTTACAGAAAATCATTGAAATCGTTGCTCTTTAATGGGTCTCCTCTTGGTATTCCTCACTTGGACACTTTTGGTACCTTTTTAGAAACCTCATCACAGTTTATTCTTAAACCAGGGAAAGATGAATCCATCTGTTCACCATACAGATCTATATCTCTTACAAATATGGACCCAAAAATTATTACAAAAGTCTTAAGCTACCCAGTTGCAAAAGATGGAAAGCTGTTAAGTAATGAGCGATCCGATTTTTTAAGAGATGTAAGCCTTTAATGAGCAATCCGATTTTTTAAGAGATGTAAGCCTTCGATTTAAATTCAAGCAGCTTTTTTACATCTTGTCTAAAGTACAAGGTCCTGATATTTTTGTATCCCTTGATGCTAGAACAGCTCCAGGGAAAGTAAGTCAGGTATTCCCTTTAACTATAATTGAAATTATGGCTTTTCGTTTTTTTTTATTATAAACTGGGCAAAGGAACTACATTCTTCAACAGTGACTAAGGTAACAATGCACCTAACTATCTGGGTCTGGAACTAGACAGGGATGCCCCCCCTTAAATATTTAATCTACTGGAAGGTGTTCCCATTAAATTCTTGGTTTATGAAAATGGTGTAGTACGTATCCTCATTTCACCAGCAACCTCCCTCTCAATTGTCTTTCAAGTCATGGACATTTTGCAATAAGCTTTACAGCTACAAAGCAAACCATTTTCAAATACTGTGTACTGTGTACCTTCTCTGCATTCCCTATTAACCTTATATGACTGTTTTGGCTCTACATGGTCTTACATTCTTAGGTATTTACGAATAAAGATACCTTTGATAATCTCAGTGTTAGGGTGATTTCATATTTTGAAACATGGATTAATCTCCTCCTTTCACTTTTTGGTAAGATAAACATTCTGAAAATGGACCCCTTACTTTGCTGCGGTAGCGTTGTCGCCTCACAGCAAGACGTTGTCGCGTTCGATTCTCAGCTAGAGCGTCTTCTGTGTGGAGGCATGCGTGAATGGGCGTACCTTCGTTGAAGGTTGTGCATCAGGGCTGGTAACTCAGCATGTAAAAATCCACTACCAAACATTAGCGGACTGGAGTTCCGCTGTGGCGACCCCTAACCGGGATAAGCCGAAAGACACAATAACAACTTTGCTTGCCCTCTTGCTCTGCCCACTGTGAAGACTCCACAGCTTCCTTCCTCTTGCATTTAAACCAATTAAACAATTCCTGAGGAAAATCATGTCAATAGACACCTCGACTGGCCTGTGTCATTCAATGGTTGATGGCACAGCTTGAGCTCCTAACTTTCAAGTCTTGTTGTCCTTGTGCCATAAGGTAGCTACCCTACTGGATATCCTTGACCTGCTGAGAATAACTACTGATAATATCTGATCAAAATTTGAAAAGTTAGTTTTAAAGTGATGCAATAATAGTATAAACGTGATCTGTGATTATAGCACAGGATGTACAGATTCATAGGTAAACACTAAGCAAATCAGTCTGCAGACTATTAAATGCCTAGCCAATAGCTCAAAAGTGACCAAAGGTGAGAATCAAACCATGTATCTTGTAGCTGTGAGACAAATACTTTAACCATTATGCCAACCCCCTGGGAGTAGAAGCACAGTACAGTTGTGTACACTTACCATAAATGTAGATGTTCGAGTTTATTCACTGTTGCAGTCATCACATTTGAGGTATCTGCTTACATGTAGCCCTCAGTCGGCCTGATTATCAAAGTCTTGGGTCTTGCATCAGTTGCTGTCTCATCTTCCATGACGTCAGGTAGTCAGGTGTATAAAGCATGCAGCCGACGCCATTACATTAGTTTTTCTTGCCTCAGATGTCAGGTGCCCCCATAATGGGAAGCAATTATATACAAGGTTACATCTCCAACAAAAAAGCAAATACACCAAAAAGCTTAAAGCATAGTAAACAAGAATAGAGGTATAGTCAATAGATGTCAGGGGGCTGGAGGGAGGGTAACCAGGACTGCAACAGTGAATACACTTCGAACATCTACATTTATGGTAAGTGTACACAACTGTACTATGTTCCTCATTTTGCACTGTTGCAGTCATCACATTTGGGTAGATTCCCAAAGCTAAGGATGGGAGGAGGCAATTATATAGCATTAGGACCAGCTATAAGGCCCTGCAAGACTGCAGTGCAAAGCCAGCTCTGGATTTAGAAAAAAATGGCAAGTGGTAATGCTTGGTGAAGGTATGTACAGAACTCCAGGTAGCAGCTTCTAGGATGTCCCTGGTAGGGACACCTCTGAGAAAGGCTGTAGACATAGATGCAGCCCTGGTTGAATGTGGTCTTATCCCCTGTGGGGTTTGTTTTCCATGGTGCTTATAGAAGAAATTAATGCAATGGCCTGTCCACTTAGAAATGGCATGCTTTGAAATGGCCTTCCCCTCTGCCACTGCAGCAAAAGCCACCAGCAGCTGTCCAGATTTCCTGAGTGGCTTAGTCCTGTCCAAGTAAAATCTAAGTTGTCTGTGCACCTCCAAGGAGTGCAGTATTCATTCCCCTTTGTTCTGTGGATTAGAAAAGAAGGTTGGCAAATGAATGGACTGATTAAGTGCCACACTGGATACCACCTTGGGCATAAAGGAGGGATTGGTCCTAAGGGACACCCTGTCCACATGAAAGATGATGAAAGGCTCCACGGCCATGAGGGCCTGTAATTCAGACACCCTTCTTGCTGAAGTGGTGGCTAGAAGGAAGGCTGTTTTCCAAGAAAGAAATTTCAACTCTGCATTTGCAGCTGGTTCAAATGGAGGGAGAGTGAGCTTTTCAAATATAAAGTTAAGGTCCCAGGCTGCAGTAGGGGCTCTCCCGGGTGGTCTTAAGTTTTTGGCCCCTTTGAGGAATTGCTTCAGCAATGGGTGCGAGAAGAGGGGTGGTTCTGTGTTGTAATGAGCTGAAATGGCTGAGGCGTGAATTTTGATGGAAGAAAAGGAAAGGCCCTTGTGAAGCATCTCAGTTAAGTATCGAAGAATCTGAGGTAAATTGGGCACCTCTGTGCCCATCCCCTGAGTTTGGTTCTAGGAACAGAATCTTTTCTATTTTTCAGCATAGGATTTTCTAGTACTAGGCCTGCTTGCCTCCAGAATGACATCCATCACTTGCTTACTAAGGGATGGTAACGGAGAGATCAGGTAATTAGCCAGGCTGCCAGGTTCAGGGTTTGAAGCTGTGGGTGCAGAATCTGGCCCTCCTGCTGGGACAGCAGGGCAGGGGTCTGAGGCAGGTACCATGGTGCCAGCAGTGACACAATGCACAAGAGGGGGTACCAGTGTTGGCGTGGCCAGTCTGGTGCAATCAGTATGGTCCTTGGTTTGTCCTGTTTGATCTTTAGTAGCACTTTGGAGAGGAGAGGCAGAGGGGGAAAGGCATAAACTGAGAGGTTTTTCCAGGTGAAGGACAGGGCATCCACTTTCCAAGCTTGTTTGTGGGGAGTCCTTGTGCAGAATTTGTCGAATTGGTAGTTCTGAAGGGAGGCAAATAGGTCTATCTCTGGGTCTACCCCATTTGTTTCTCAACATGTTGAATATTTTTGGTTCCATTTTCCACTTGTGTGGGTCCATGAGATCTCTGCTTAGGTCGTCTGCCAGTGTATTTAGCTTTTCTGGCAGGAACTGAGACTGTTTGTGTACTTGGTAGCTCAAGGCTGTGTTCCACAGAGCCATGGCTAGTCTGCAGAGAGGGTATGAGTGGGTTCTCCCCTGCTTGTTTATGTACCACATAACAGTGGTGTTGTCCGTCTTTACCAATAATTATCTTGGAAGAATATGGTCCTTGAAGGCTGTCAGAGCATTCTGTACAGCTAACATTTCTTTTTGATTGATATGCAGGTGCATTTGACTTGGGTTCCATTTGCCCTGAATGCACTACCCTGCGAAGTGAGCCCCCCATGCATAGTCTGATGCATCTGTTGTTAGGGTTTGGGTGGCAGGGGGTAGAGTGAATGGCAGTCCCTTGTTTTGGTGGCAGGCCTCTGCCCACTAAAGGAACTCTATCTTTAGACAAGGTATGATAGGAATCATTGATTCTAGAGCCAGAGAATGTTGACACCATAGGCTTTTTAGATACCATTGTAGTTTCCTTATATGCAGTCTTGCATATGGAATTAGCAGAATGCAAAAGGCCATGAACCCCAGGGCTTGCAGTACTTTCCTTGCAGATAGCTGGGTCTTCGTGGCCAGTAGTTTGAAGTAGGCTGTCAAATGAACTTGTTTCTCTGGCATGAGGTAGGCCATCTGGGAAGTTGTATTCAAGCTTATTCCCAGGAATACAATTTGTTGGCAGGGTACAAGATGTGATTTATTTTTGTTTATGGTGTACCCCAGAGAAGTTAGCAATTTCTTTACAAATGCCAGATGATTTAATAGTATGTCCTGTCTTTCTGCCTGAATAAGACAATCATCCAGGTATGGGTATATTTGAATATTTCTTTGCCTGCAAAATGCAATGAATGGAGCTAGGCACTTTGTGAATACCTTGGGAGCAGTAGATAAGCCAAAGGGCAGTGCAGAGAACTGATAGTGCATGTAGCCTCCTCTGAAGCATAGGCATCTTCTGCAAGATTCCCTTATTGGGATGTGCAGGTAGGCTTCCTTTAAATCCAGTGTTGCCAACCAGGCATTTTTGCCTAGCATGGAAAGCAGCTGATGAAGAGTTAGCATCTTGAATTTTGGGATTACCAAAAAGGTGTTTAGGATAGACAGGTCCAGGATAGGATGCCAGGAGTTGTCCTTTCTGGGAACCAGGAAAAGTCTTGAGTAAAAACCTTGCCCCCATTCTTCTTCTGGAACATGTTGAATAGCCCTGATGCTTAAAAGAGAGAGAACTTGCTTTTGAGCCTCTGCCCACTGATTTGGGGGTAGGTCTGCCCAGCTGTTTGGGGTTGGTAAGGAGTGGAAGTGGAGTCTGTATCCTTGGGAAACTACATTTAAAACCCATTTGTCCTGGGTAATGAGTTCCCAGTTTTTTGCCTGCAGGGCAATCTTTCCCCCCTAAAGGAACAGTCAGTTGAGCAGGGCTTGGAAGGTTTAAAGTTAAGTCATTGAGACAGTTTACCATGGGGGGTCTTACTACTCCCTGCTTTGGAAGTGGGAGCCCCCCACTGCTTAGGCCTGTGAGTACCTTGGGATTGAAGCCTGGGTGTTCTGCTGGTTCTGGGTTTGGACTGAGAAGGCCTGGAGGAGGCAGGAAAGGACCAATTCTTAGAGGGCCAATGCCTACTAAATCTGGGAGGCTGTACTTGCAGGAAATCTTTAACAGTTTGCATAGTTTTAGCTTTTTCCTCCATATTTTTAAGTACTTCTTCTGCTTTGTTGCCAAACAGACAGTCTTGGTTTAAAGGAGCATCCAGTAATTTAGCTTTAACATGATTTGGCAACGATTACTCCTTAAGCCAAGCATGCCTTCTCAGTACAGACCCAATGACAGCAGCCCTCTAATGAATCAAAACCACATTGCAAAGTATGTTTTCCAACTTGTTCAGCAGAATGCATTAAATCCTGTAATTCTTTATTTTCAGCACAGTCAGGAATCATCATTATTTGTTTAAGCAATCCAATAATATGCTGCTGATACTTCAACATATGAAACTGGCAGTTTAAGGTCCTAATGGCTAACATTGCAGAAGTGTATACCTTCTTAGCCCATCTATCCAACGCCCTGGAATCTCTATCAGAGGGGATAGGGTTTTTGGCAGTAGTGGCCTTAATGCCCTTGCGTCCCTGTGAAATGGTTTCAGGATCTGCAGTAGGATTTTTAAAGTGGAACTTGTGAGAGTCAGGTACCCTATAATACCTATCAGGTTTTCTGGGAGCAGGAGGTAAAGTGTCAGGGGCCAGGCTACATTCCGAGAAGGCATCATTTACAATGCCCAGAACAGGAGGGACAGCTAAAGGCCTGTGTTGAGGCAGGAGTAAGAATTCCCTAAGCCTCTTTTTGGAGTCAGAGTAATCCTGGCTTTCCCAGTGGAAATGCTCCCTAAGAGTATGCAAGGTTTCACCAAAAGAGAAATCCTCTGGAGGGGAAGCAGAGGGAATGGAGTCCTCTGCATCAGAATCCTCATAGGTAGATAAGGGCAAATCCTGGTCATCAGAGAAAACAGAAATTTCAGAATCCTGATCAGAAGAATCAGAAGGAAAGTCAGTTCTAGGTCTCTTAGAGGGAGAAGGGTGGCTTCCCCTGATTAGAGTAATAAGGTCTTCAGCCATTCTTATCATTTGTTTTTTAGGCATAGGGGCCTGACCATGCAGTCTGGGCGTCGGTTTTCTGGGCAAGGATCGAGTTTTAGGCCTTGAAGAAAAAGATGGCGTTGGTTTAATATGCAAGTCAGTAGGCCTGAATACACCCTCAGAAGCCGCTGCCTGCAGGGTAGAGACATCTACAGGTTCCCCAGTTGAAGAAGCATCTCGCGAACGATGATTTATTGACCCCATGTAAGCAAAAGCTTACAAACTGGAATGCTTAGAACAGCAATTCATTTCCAAAAATTGCTGTTCCAAAAAAAAAAAAAACACTTAAAACATAACAAAAACTGGGGGGGGCTCCGCTCCCCATGCCCCCCACACCCCCTACTTAAATATACCAACTCCGAGATCGCACTACAGTGATGAAAACAGCAAAGTGACGGATGCAGCCACACAATTTCTTTCCCAGGGAAAGAATTCGCTTATATGCCACTTCGTCATTTTGCCTTTTTGTCTTTTCAAGTTCAACTAAGACACATTCAAAAAAATGCATCTTCGGTCATCTAATAGGAACCCCATGTTGCCCAATGTATTGCTATTTGCTGAAATTGGTACAGAACTAGCACTGCTATAGTGTATGTGTGTAAAAAATATCACTCATTTTTATCTATGCACACACACCCAATAATGCCAGGGCACATACATTATTCTCCTGGACATCAGTAAAACATGTCCCCAACAAGTAATTATATTTAAAAAATAAGGCATTAAAAATATGTCACAGAACATTCAGACACTTAGATTGTCTTGGAGTCCTGTGGCTCACACTCCCCTGGCTGTAAATGTGGATACAGGTGGCAACCTTAATCATCTTTGACTCTGTTGGGGCCCCCACAAAAGCTGTTGCTGGTTGGGGAAAAAAATTTATCAGTTTTCTGATTATGATCTTTAATCTGAACAATGCTATGATATGACCCTTTTAGGATAAAACTGTTAACAGCCTCTGTTTTCAACTGTACCCATTCTAAAACCAGCCCTACTCAGATGTGTGTGTACAGAAAGCTGCTGTAGATTATAGGGGCTGGGGATTGTGTGGTTATTACTTTTATTTTCATCACAGTCACACATTAGATGTGTGCACATTAGGCCATTAGAGCTTGTGTTTCAGCTGAGGACAGTGTGGTCATTGTTACTTTAACTTTTCTCACAGACCTCAGAGGTGTACAAAGAAGGTTACTATAGCTTGTATAGGGTTAGTGTACTGTCTAGGAACAACAAAGTGAAATACATTACTGTAGTCATTATTTTTTTTTCACTTTCCTCACAATCACACATACTGCACATATACAAGTGGCTGCCTTTGGGGGTCGGGTGAGGACTGAGGAGGCTTGGTATGTATATGTATGTCAGCAGTTGCTTGAAATATATGACAAAGGCAATTTGAACCTTTGCTTTCATCCCAATCTAACACCAGATGGCTGTGCAGGCAGTGACTGTCTTTTGTGGGGGTGGGGGTAGGGGGCAGGCAGTACTCCCAGATAGGACCTATTTATTCCTCCTACAACTGGTTTGTTAGTTTATTGTGTGCTACTGTTTTGTCAGCTTTCAACATTAAGCCTTGGGCACAACTTATCTCTTCAATGAAAGAAGGAAATATGACTGGAATTCTTTTTTTTCTCATGATTTTTGTTTAGGCCACCACTAGACGAAAAGGCTAAAAAAATGCTCTAAAATGCATCCAGAGCATGTGTAATCCTCTGACTTGGGCCCCGGCATATTTTATGTAAATGTCCTAAATATTTATTATTGTGCTGGCTTGGTTAGGATAGGTGTGTTGAAAGGATGCAAGGAAAACTAAAGCCGAACAGCAACAGTGATTTTTTTCCCTTAATCATAATTTCTGTGCAAGCCATCATTGGATGCAAAGGTTGTGTAAAAAAAAAAAATTAAAATGCATTTTAGAGCATATAGAAACTTATGGCATCTTGAATAAAAAGCTAAAGAATAAGGCAAATTTGTGAGAAAAGGAAGAAAAAAGTAACGTGCATGGTATGAGGAGCCCAAGAAGGGGGGATCAGAGGGGTGGACTGGAGTGTGTGTGTGTGTGTGTGGGGGGGGGGGGATGTTGAAACAGTAGGCTTAGGGCACCATTCACCCTAAGTCCAGACTTGTACATAGAGTTGCTGTAATGTATCATTGTGCAACTAAATGCCTTTAACTGTAAGTGTCCCTTTGTGAGATTGGGCAACATAGCGTGGTACCACAGGCCTTTTGTAATGTAAGAGTATTATAGCTACAGGTCACTCTCTGCTTACTACTCCTAAATGTTTGCAGTATGAACTAAAAGATTACTTAGGAGGGGTGGCAATGACAGTGTAATACTTTGACTGGAAGTGCCTAGGGGGGCCCCAACTTGGCATATTCTGAGGGCCCCCAAAATGCTAACATTGGCCCTGCTGAAATGAAGCTCTAGTTGCATGTCTACTTT
>NC_056732.1:23493427-23575927 GCF_019279795.1 Protopterus annectens | reverse complement strand
TATATATATATAAAAAAATATATATATATATATATATATATATATATATATATATATACATATTCTTTCTCTCTCTGTGTGTGTATATATATATATATATATATATATATATATATATATATATATATATATATATATATATTCGAGTGTATTCACTGTTGCAGTCATTACATTTGGGTAATCCTCATTGCCCTCAGCTGGCCTGAATTCCAAAGTCTTGGGTCCTGCGTCGGCTGCTGTCGCCCCCCCCCCCTGACGTCAGGTCGTCAGGGGTATAAAAGAGGCAGCCGATGCCATTTTCTTCAGTTTTTCTTGCCCCAGATGTCAGGTGCCCCCAAAAAGGGTAGCCAAATTTTATATATATATTCAGAAATACACCAATATAAATTTTACCTTCATCTATAAGCAAATACACCACATAGGTAGTATAAATCAGAGAAGGAAAGATAAGATCTAAAAGAAAAAAGGGGGAAGATGGGTGGGTAACCTGGACTGCAACAGTGAATACACTCAAACATCTACATTTATGGTTAAGTGTACACAACTGTACTATGTTCTTCGTGTTTCACTGTTGCAGTCAATTTGGGTAGAGTCCGAAAGATATGGTTTGGAGGCTGGAACTAGACAACAGTAGGAGCGGCTATGAGGCCCTGCAGAACTGCAGTGGCAAAGCCTGCCCTGGATTTAGAGTAGAGTGGCAGATGAAAATGCTTTGTAAAGGTGTGCAATGAACTCCAAGTAGCCGCCTCTAAAATGTCTGTGGTTGGAACTCCCCTGAAAAAGGCTGCTGAGGTGGCTGCAACTCTGGTGGAATGAGGCCTAATGCCCTTAGGCACTGGCTTGCCATGGTGTAAGTAGCAGAAACAAATGCAGTGGCCTAACCACTTAGATATAGTCTGCTTTGAGATAGGCTTTCCTTGTGATCCTGCAGCATATGCTACTAGTAATTGCTCTGTCTTCCTGAAAGCTTTGGTTCTGTCCAAGTAGAATCTAAGCTGTCTGTATACGTCCAAAGAATGCAGAATTCTCTCCCCCTTGTTCTGTGGATTTGGGTAAAAGTTTGGCAGATGGATGGCTTGGTTAATAGCCACACTGGACACTACTTTAGGCATAAATGTTGGGTTTGTCCTCAGGGAGACCCTGCCTGGATGAAAAATGATGAAAGGCTCTACAGCCATGAGTGCCTGTAGCTCTGAAACTCATCTTGCAGAAGTAATTGCTAAGAGCAGAGCTGTTTTCCAAGATAAAAACTTCATATCAGCAGTAGCAGCTGGCTCAAAAGGAGGCAGGGTGAGCTTTTCCAAGTCATAGTTGAGGTCCCATGCAGATATTGGTAGTCTCCTTGGGGGGCTTAAATTTTTGGCTCCTCTGAGGTACTGCCTTAATAAAGAGTGAGAAAAAAGTGGTGGCTCTGTATTGTAATGAGCCGAAATGGCAGAGGCATGAATTTTTATTGATGAAAAAGATAGGCCTTTGTTCAGCATCTCAGTTAAGTGTTGCAAAATCTGAGGAATATTTGGTACAGCTATATCAGTTCCTTGTGCCTCTCTCTCTTCTATTTTCCAGCATTTTCTAGTACTAGGCCTTCTGGCTTCCAGAATGACATCCATCACAGCTTTACTGAGAGGTGTTTTTTGTGTGACTACATTATTCATCATGCTGCTAAGTTTAATGTCCTGAATTGGCTGTGCATGATCTGATTGTCTTGCTGGGACAGTAGTCGAGGTATGTGAGGTAAGGTCCAAGCTGGGTATAGAGATACGTTTCTTAGTATTGGATACCAGTACTGGCATGGCCAGTCTGGGGCAATCAGTATCATCCTTGGCTTCTCCTGTCTGACCTTTAGGAGCACCTTGGGGAGGAGAGGCAGTGGCGGAAAGGCATATACTGACAGGTTTTTCCAGCTGAAAGATAGGGCGTCCACTTTCCATGCTTGTCTATGTAAGTCCTTGTGCAGAATCTTTTTAGTTGGTAATTGAGAGGGGAGGCAAATAGATCTATGTCTGGGCATCCCCATTTCCTTGTTATCATGCTGAAGACTTGTGGATCCAGGTGCCACTCGTGGGGATCTATGAGGTTTCTGCTTAGTTCGTCTGCCAGAGTATTTTCCTTTCCTGGTAGGAATTGTGCCTGCAGATGTACTTGTTAAGTCAAAGCTGTGTCCCACGATGTCATGGCTAGTCTCCAAAGGAGGTAAGAATGTGTGCCCTCCTGCTTGTTTATATACCACATGACCATGGTGTTGTCTGTCTTTATCAGTAGTTGTCCCAGATGAAGTAGGTCCTTGAAGGCTGTCAGGGCATTTCGAACAGCTAACATCTCTTTTTGATTGATATGTAGATGCATTTGGTTTGAGGACCATGTGCCCTGAATGCATCTTCCTGCCATGTGGGCTCCCCAGGCATAGTCTGATGCATCTGTTGTTAGTGTCTGCCTGGCTGGAGGTAATGTGAATGGCTGTCCCTTGTTTTGGTGACAAGCCTTTGCCCACCATCGAAACTCCTGTTGCAGGCAGGGAATGAGAGTAATGACTGTTTCCAGGCTGTAGCAATGTTGAGTCCAAACACTTTTTAGGTACCATTGAAGTTTCCTCATATGCAGTCTTGCATATGGAATTAGTAGGATGCAGGATGCCATGAAGCCCAAAGCCTGCAGAATTTTTCTTGCAGATAACTGGGCCTTTGTTGCCAACATTTTGAAATACGTAGTCAGTTGCCTTTGTTTGTCTGGCATGAGATAAGCCATCTGGGCAGTTGTATTCAAGCTTGCACCCAGGAATATTATCTATTGTGAGGGTACTAGTTTTGATTTCTTTTTGTTGACTGTGCACCCTAGGCATGTTAGAAGTCTTTTCACAAATGACAGATGTTGAAGAAGAATGTCCTTGTTGTCTGCCTGAATGAGACAGTCATCCAAGTAAAGATATATTTGTATTCCTCTTTGTCTGCAGAATGCAATTACTGGTGCCAGGCACTTTGTAAAGACCCTGGGCATAGTAGATAAGCCAAAGGACAGTGCAGAGAATTGGTAATGCATTGAACCAGCCTTGAATCTTAGGTATCTTCTGCATGATTGTCTGATTGGAACATGCAGGTATGCCGCTTTTAGGTCTAAAGTCACAAGCCAAGCCTTCTTGCCCAGCATGGGCAGAAGCTGCTGTAGAGTCAACATTTTGAATTTTGGAATATCCAGGAAAGTGTTCAAAATAGAAAGGTCCAGTATCGGCCTCCAGGCCTTGTCCTTTCTGGGTACCAAGAACAGGCTTGAGTAAAATCCTTGTCCCTGCTCTTGCTCTGGTATTTGTTGAATGGCCCCCATGTCTATGAGGGTTAAGACTTGTTTTTGTGCCTCTGCCCATTGATTTTTTGGCAGATCTGGCCAGCCGCTTGCATTTGGTAGAGTATGGAAGTGGAACTTGTAGCCTTGTGACACTATGTTTAGAACCCACTTGTCCTGGGTTATGATGTGCCAATTTTGAGCAAAAAGTGCTAATTTTCCTGCTAAGGGTGCTGCCAGAAGATAAGTGCTTGGTGCCGGCAGGGGGAAGTCATTGGGACTGTTTTCTGTATGTTTGTGATCTATCATCTCCAGCTTTGGAGGTAGAAGCACCCCATTGCTTGGGCCTATAAGGACCTTGCGCCTGGGATCTGCCCCTAGGGCATCTGGGTCTGTCTTCACAGGAAAGGACCAATTTTTTGTAGGCCAGTGTCTACTAAACCTGGGTGGCTGTACCTGTAGAAAATCTTTGACAGTTTGCATAGATTTAGCTTTGTCCTCCATTTTCTTTAACACCTCTTCTGCCTTAACAACAAACAAAGTATCATGCTGTAAAGGTCCATCTAGTAATTTAACTTTAACATGATCAGGCAGATTTTGTTCCTTTAACCAAGCATGCCTCCTAATTACAGAACCCGTAACTGTGGCCCTGCAGGAGGCCTCCAGAGAATCAAAACCACATTGCAAAGTATGCTTTCCAACTTGTTCTGCTGCATACAATAAATCCTGCATTTCCTTGTTTTCTGCACATTCAGAATTTAACAACATTTTCTCTTTAAGCAATCCCATGACATGTTGCTGATACTTAAGCATATGGAAGTGACAGTTTAAGGCCCTTATAGCCAAAGTTGCAGAGGTGTAAACCTTTTTTCCCCATCTATCCAGTGCCCTTGAATCTCTGTCAGAGGGGGTTGGGTTTTTTGCAGTGGTAGCCTTAACCCCCTTTGGACCCTGTAATATAGTTTCTGGGTCAGCAGCAGGGTTTTTAAAATGAAATTTGTGTAAGTCAGGAACCCTGTAACATCTGTCAAGCTTAACAGGAGCTGGGGGTAAGGAGTCAGGGGTCAGACTAGACTCGGAAAACACATCATCTACAATGTCTAACACAGGTGGAATGGCTAGAGGCCTGTGCTGAGGTAGTAATAGAAAATCCCTGAGCCTCTTTTTAGATTCTGAAAAATCTTGGCTCTCCCAGTGGAAAGGCTCCCTCATGGTGTGCAAGGTTTCCCCAAAGGAATAGTTCTCAGAAGGAGATGCTGAAGTTATAGATTCTTCAGCATCAGAATCCTCATAGGGGAGAAGAGAATATTCATGTTCAGAAGAGGAATCAGAAGAAATAGAAACCTGATCTGAAAATTCATAGTCAGTGTCTTGCCTAGGCCTCTTATCAGGAGGGGGATGGGAACCCCTGATCAAGGTAATCAAGTCTTCGGACATTTTGAGCATCTGTTTTTTGGGCATAGAGGACTGTCCATGCGGCTCTTGAGTTTGTTTCTTTGCTTTAGAAGGTGCTTTAGTCTTTGCCTTTGAAGCTGAAGTCATTTTAATGTAAAGATGTTTAGGTCTGAATGCACCCTCAGAAGCCGGTACCTGCTCAGCGGCTCTGGACCCATCTGAGGGATTAGTGTCAAAGGCTCCAATACCCTGACTATCCAGCGGCATGGCCGACTCCATGTGGGAGTCAGTAGCGGCCTGTGACTCTAATGTAGCGAATGTCAGGGGCTGCGAAAGTGCCTCACTGAGAACTGGCAAACCGACAACTGGCTTAGGAGAAGCTTCATCATCGGTTTTGGGCCTCGGTTGTTTTTCTCTATCCCTTTCTTTGCATTTTTTGTAAACTCCGGTAGTCGGGTGGCTATCTGACGACATTTCAGGGTAATTAAATCAGCGTCCAAAAAAGTTTAAAGCAAAATCATACCGACGCTTAATAGTGCATTGGTTAAACCTAGCACAAAACTGACAACCAGAAACGTTGTGATTAGGGCCTAGGCAAGGAATACAGTAAGAATGAAAATCCTTATAAGGTATTTGCTTCCCACAAGAAATACAATTACTAACTTTTTCTGACATCAGTCTGGAGCAAGAAAAAAAGTTTCCCCAATGGGGTACTTAGCTTTATTGAAGAATTCGGATCTGAAACTCAAATACGAAAATTGCAGGAGTCGGCCGACCGGCACTTGTGAACTGCTTCTGCTGTGGGCACCGCATGGCAAGAACGACTGAAGAAAATGGCGTTGGCTGCTTCTTTTATACCCCTGATGACCTGACATCAGGGAAGGGGTGACAGCAGCTGATGCAGAACCCAAGACTTTGGAATTCAGGCCGGCTGAGGGCAACCTGCCAGCAGGATTACCCAAATGTAATGACTGCAACAGTGAAACACAAACAACATCATCATATGGCTCACTTCCTCTTCAGGTAAGGTGAGAGCCCTATGGCCCAGTCATTCCCCAGATAAGGTAAGAGCCCTATGGCCCATTCATTCCCCGGATAAGTTGAGGGCATTATGGCGTATTTATTCCCTGGATAATGTGAGAACTCTATGGTCCATTCATTCCTCAGGTAAGGTGAAAAGCTTAAGGCCCATTCATTCCCCAGGTAATGTCAGAGCTCTATGGCTCACTCGTTCCATAGGTATAGTAACAGCTCAATGGATCATTCATTCCACAAGGTAAGATGAGAACCCTATGGCTTACTCATTCCCCGGGGTGGAGGTGATATCTAATTAGCCCATATACTCCCTTTCAGAGGCAAGAACTGGGAACCGTCAGGCCACTGCTTGTGCTAGGGTCACCTTCCTTTACATACACCTCCCTCCTCATGGCAGCCTGTGGATTCCATTAAGCTGCTGTCCAAGAGGTCCCTAAGTGTATCTTTGCATATGCCTCGGAACACCCTCCTGGCTTTACAAATGGCATAAGTCACACTGACCCAGTAGCTGCTACCAGCAATCTGTCACCACTGGTGTGACAGGACACACCACTACCCTCTCATAGGGGGTGTTAGTCGTTCACTCCCATGCACCGTCCTGCTTCATTCCTTCCAGTACCCAGGGCTGGAATCAGACTTACATCATCTTAGCTACAGTCTGTACTTCATTCTTCTATGCTGAAGGGTTGAACTAGATTTCCTTTCTTTAAAACTCATGTACCCACTGCTTTCCCTACAAGGTAAATGTGGAAACTACTAAGCCATGGGCCTTCTTTATCTTTTTCTCCCAGTTTGTGATGCTTCCATGTCTGCATCTGACTGTGACAGTTTAACATGTGGTCAGAATGGGGTGCAGTAACCCTGGAGGCGGTATACCAACAGCAATTCAGCACTATAATCACCACAGTGGCAATGGCTTACCAGGGAGTTTCACCATTCATACAACCTGACTTCTTAGCCCAAGCTGCTAACTTTAAGGTGCAATTAATTCTTGCATTGCACTCATTCTTTCCTGCTGGTGTATACAGCAGTCAAGATATCGTGCAAATTTACAGAAATAACTTTAGAATCCATCCATCTATCTGTCCATCAACAACCCAATCCCTCCCTTTTGCACATGGGGTTGGGGTGTCACTTCATCAGAGACAATCATCTAGAACCAATGTTCATACCACTGGGTGGCTAGCCCTGTCACGGTTGTTCTTCCATACTACAAATACAACCACACATTTATACCAATGGCCAATGTAGAGTGTCCAATCCATTTGGAAAGTGGGAGAAACTGGAGTGCCTGGTGAAAACTCACATGAACACAGGGAGGACATGCAGACTCCACACAGAAGGCACCCCAGCCTGGAACTGAACCACAGAACCTCTTGCTGTGATATACTCTAAAGCAAGTTGATGAGAAATATATTTTTCAAGCAGCATTGTTCATTATGGGGAAAGTATTATTTAGAATTTATTACTTGAGAGACTATTTACCTGGTGCTCATACAGACGATGAGCTAAATGACAAAGTGCAACTAAGTTAATGGGACAGTGCACAGGAGAGGAGAGGTGGGTACTTATCATAAAGGAGGAAAAAAAGTGGTAGTTTGTTGAATATTATTCTGCCATAACTCTAAACTTTCATATTATTTGGTGGAAACTATTGTCTAACTGTTGACATTGTTCATATTTTTTGTACATGTAAACAGTGATACAGAAAAAACAAAGACAGGTTTTTATTTGTTTAAAAGTCTCATCTACAAAGTTTGGAAAGCATTATAATCAACTTCATAAACTGCAATATCATGAATATTATCAGACTTGACTCTCAACAGTTTGGCTTTGTGAAGGGCAAATCCTGCTTATTTACTCTGGTAAACTTTTTCTAAAATGGTCACAGAGGCTGTGGATGGTAGCCATTCAATGCACATGATGTATCTTGACCTGGTCAAGGCCTTTGACACCATTCCCCATGATGGCGTCATACAAAAGCTAAATGCTTTAAAAATTAACCCATATGTGCCAAGAAAGACAGAAAACTAGCTGAGAGATAAAACCCGCACAGTGCAAGTTGTGCATGCCTCGTCTTAAAACCTATTACTCTATCAACTTTCTAAGTTTGTAAGAACAGTATTTAAAAAGTGTCCCTATTTTTAGGCCTTTGTCTTCCCATTATTTGTGGCTTTGTCCAGATTTCTTCCTCTAAGAGGTTGATTCAAGTTTCAGCACTTACGATGACCTATTTTACACTCTTTAATGTTTGACATTTGAGTTCTGCTCTTATTCAGCTCGGCATGCCATCATGTTCACTGAGCACAAATATAAAGAAATTTGGAAGGACCGCTTGTAGTGTTTCTGAGGATCAAGTAAAATAAAATAAATACAGATGCATGAAAACAAGCCAAGGCATGGTCACCCCCCCCCCCTTTGTTAAACTTTTCTGATATGAAAGCTGATATTAAGTTAATATGGCTAATCATGTTTGCTGATGACTGCAAATGGAACACTTGTCAAATCATTCTGATACTCAAACTATCCAGGAAGGGACAGACTAAACAAATGGTGCATAAACCATGGACTTTCCTTCAACACCACAAAATGCAACATAATTTCCTTTGGTAAATCTAGCATCACTACTGATTACCATAGCGATAACATTCCACTTAAATCAGCCAGCGTCATCATGCACTTTGGTATGTATGTTAATAACTGAGTCTACTTTGACAACCATGTCTCTGCATTGGTTAGAAATCCTTCTACCCTGAACAATTTATTCATAATGCTAGCACCTCAACGTCCAAATAAGTTAGAATCCCACTTTATTCATCCCTTAATAGGCCTGTCATTGAATACAATGGCTTCTTTTCAATACGTCTTGCCAAGCACCTAAACCAACTTGAAAGACAAATATTTCTTCATCAAAAAATGTCTGATCTCAGTACCCTTGGCTGTTTTGATAGACTAAAAGCCCTATCCCTCTACTCAATGTCACACACACTCAAAGAGTGATCTCAGCTTAGCCTTCTGTCTTATGAGTGACCTAGCATTTTCTGGATTCCTTCACCTAAACAGAACTAGTAGTAAAGCAATACCCATTCCAGAGACCTAAATCTATACTATCACATCCAACACCAGATGGCATGACAGATAACTGACACAATGAATTCCCCATTTCTGGAAGGAATGTGCTACATTTAAATATCAAGCAAAGTACCTTTAAAACCGATCTGGATGACTAGATGGGTGATCATAAATTTTCATCTGGGACGTGAGAAAAATCTACCTAATGTGGACACTTTTAATCCCGCCACCAGGGCTGGGTGATGTGGCCGAGTGTTTTGGTTGTGAGCTTCATATGGAGCTCTGAAGATTTAAAATGTAAGGGGATTAGAAGCAGAATTAGGTTTACTGAAAATAGGAAATTTCTATGAAAATTATGCAAAATCTTAGACTGGTAGTTTGAAGCAAAGACAGACTTGATATTTCTCTTAATAAAGAAAGTCAGTATGTAATAGGAAAAGCCCTCAAAACATGACATGCTGGAAAAGAAATCAGGAAATAGTATTACAAATGAAATATAAACTTTAAAACACAGCTTAAGTAAATACAACAATAAAAAACATTAACTACAATAATATAAAACACCCATTTTTCAGGATAAAACATACAAAAAAGCACCTTTATGAAGCATATAAATGAACTTCCCCTATGCTATCAGGCAGTTAAAAGGGGAAATAAGGTTGACGAAAGGTGGAATGATTGTGTCTGAATGACACATAAGTATGCATCTGATGTATTTGGAGAACAGAAAGGAATATGACATGATATGAGAAATTAAAAGGGAAATAGAAGCCAGGCAACAAAGGTAGGACTAAATGCATTGTATACTGAAAGAATTCTAATGTGAACTAAAATAAGAGAAATGTACAGGTTTAGTTAGCCTTTCTCATGAGTTCTACAATTTGTTCTTGAACAAAGTAACACAGAAATTGAGTAAAATATCCCATGAATTACTGCAAGGAGGCAGTAACATACAAAACAAAAAAAAAAAAAAAAAAAAAAAAAACACTTGCTTCTTTATTTCTTAAACAAATAGCAATGCATGTTAAAGAAGTGGATACCTACAAATGTACAAAATAACAATTTTAAAATTCTTACAAAGACTCTATACAAATATCTATACAAATACTGTTTAATGTACTGTGTGAACTGTCTACTGTGGAAATTGGCAAAATTTAAATAATAAACACACTACTGACAATAAATAATAATTAATTTTACGATACCTAAAATACATTTTTAAATATGTATTTTAAAAGAGTATGTCATGCATACTTATAGAACAATATAGCAAAAACTCCAGATTAATGAAAATAACAGGTGGATGAAAAAATTCTCAATCAGATTTAAGTGTTAAGCTTTTGGTAAATTGATTTTGTAGGCTAGAATTTTTACTTTTGAAAAAATGATGTAAAATGCATTCTTTTGAACTTTCTTGTTTAACAATAATTATATTAGAGAAAGAAGATTATAAAACATTAAGGAACTGCAAAAACTAAACACAAAAGTGTTTTCCGAAAATTCCTACACATAATTTTTATAGTTTGGTCAAAGGTAAACTAGATTCAGGAAAAAGGGTGAATAATTTGCATATTGTGCAATCAGAAGGAAGAAAGATGGAATGTTTGTATAAAAATAAGATGAAGGGAAATGTGTATTAGGATATATACTTTTGGCCTGTCCCATAACCAGCTGTTGCAGACATCTATAGTCATGCTCTTCCAACTCTGCTATGCCCCCTCAAGGCTCCCAAATGGTCCTTACTGCTTTTTTTCCAAAACATGGTCCCTCAAGAAGTGAGGAATTCTGACTCCCCAAATGGCAGACCCGAGTGGATGCTTATCCCTATTAAGCCTGGGAGTGAAGTATTTTGGGAAGGATGAGTGAGCAGAACCAGTAGACACTATCTAGTGGTTGCCAGCCATATTCTCTACTATAAGGAGCAACATTAAATGACAGAGATGTATGACTGTCCCCCAAACTAGAGCTGTTATTGCAGAGGCCCCTGGTTTTTAACCAAGGTCATTCAAGCAGCTTGAGATCTCATACTCTACCCATCAAGAACAGGAGAATTGGCCACTATCCTCATCATCTTATCCCCCTTTACTGACCCTTACAGCTGACTGGCCTTGCTAGAGATCTTGACATGCTGGCAGCACAGGCACCAAGTCTTTCAGCTGGTACACTAGCATTCGAGAAAGAAATATAATAAATAATAGGGAAAAGTTAAATTATTACTGTTTAGACAATTTTTAAAGGAAAAAAGAAGTTATGCTATGGTTAGGAAAACAAGTTAGAGAAGGAAAACAGATACAATTATGATGATAAAGTGGTTACTGTATGTACATTCAAGAAGAATTTATGAAGACAGTTGAGAATTTCTTTTTTATGCAATGTATAAAAAGGTTGTGCAGGACAAAATATGGAAGGTTATGAAAATAACAAAAGAGGTAAAAGAATTAGAACTGAAATAAAGGTAAAAGAATTATAATAAGACTAGGAAAAGAAAAATAAATCAGCTCCAGGTCCAGATGACTAGGATATAACTTTTATAAATATATGAATAAAGATGAAAGAAGTTTTTTGACATGCACTAAATTAACAAAGACAAGGGCTAAAAGAAGACATTTGTGATGAGGTAATAAAATTCATATGGAAAAAAATGACAGAAAGATATAAAGAATTGGAGACCAATACCTGAGGAAACACAATTTACAAAATACTTGTTAGAATTTTGCAAAAAGAAAGGAATACAAAAGGTGCTGGAGCAAATATTAGGGATGGTGCTTTGGTGTTAAAGGTAGAAACAAAAAAAGAGAGATGTTAATAATGGACTGGATGGCGCAGTGGTGCAGCGGTAGCATTGTTGCCTCACAGCAAGAGGTTCTCTGGTTCGATTCTCAGCTGGGGAGCCTTCTGTGTGGAATCTGCATGTCCTCCCTTCATTCGTGTGGGTTTCCTCCGTGTGCTTCGTTTCCTTCCACCTTACAAAGACATGCATCTGGAGTGTTTCTTCCCGGGCCTCCGCTGAAAATTGGCTTCATTCCAAGTCAGACTTTCCCGGTTAACAAATGTTAAATAAAAAAATAAAATATAATAAAAAATAAATAACAGATAAGTTATAAATTTGATACTAGAAGGGAACAAAGAAGCAAAAACAGTAATGAGATGTTGCAAATGCTTCTCACGGGGTTAGTCATGAGGAAATGTGGACGATACTTCATTCATATAGTAGAAGTGAAAGAACAGTGAAAGTGATAAAGACGTAAATTCCGCAGTAAGGGTGACGGACAATGGACTTGGGGGGAATAGTAAAAACAGAATGGGGAGTAAACGGAAGTTTCCGTCTGAGGATGTTCCTGTTTTGCTAATGAATGTAATAAAGGAAAGGTGTGAATATGCATTAAAGTGCAGAACTGAAGCTGGAGAGCAGGAATAAAGTAGCAACATCATATGTCACCGTAGGAATAAAGTACCAACATCATATGTCACCGTAGGAATAAAGTACCAACATCATATGTCACCGCAGGAATAAAGTACCAACATCATATGTCACCGTAGGAATAAAGTACCAACATCATATGTCACCGTAGGAATAAAGTACCAACATCATATGTCACCGGAGGAATAAAGTACCAACATCATATGTCACCGCAGGAATAAAGTACCAACATCATATGTCACCGTAGGAATAAAGTACCAACATCATATGTCACCGTAGGAATAAAGTACCAACATCATATGTCACCGCAGTAATAAAGTACCAACATCATATGTCACCGTAGGAATAAAGTACCAACATCATATGTCACCGTAGGAATAAAGTACCAACATCATATGTCACCGTAGGAATAAAGTACCAACATCATATGTCACTGTAGGAATAAAGTACCAACATCATATGTCACCTGATGGACAGCCAACTGGCTCACAGACAGGACCCAGGAAGTTAGAATTGGGGAGTCCACCTCTGCAAAGAGGCCAATCACAAGCGGGGTTCCTCAGGGATCAGTCCTCGGATCACTACTTTTTGGCGTTTACTTCTCAGAAGTCAAGGCCAATGTCAGTGGTCTCTGGCTGACTAAATTTGCAGATGATTGCAAATTAGGAGCTGTCATTGAATTCCAAACTGACACAGATGTTCTCTAGCAGGGGCTGATATACACAAACAACTGGTGTCAGAGCCATGGACTAAAATGAAAGGCATAATCGTATCCTTTGGGAAGTCATCCAAACACACCCCTCAGAGTTCATCCAGTAGTCAGGGACTTAGGGACACACATAGATATTAATCTAGCCTTTGCCCATCATGTGTCTATAGTGGTGAGGAAATCTTTCTATGTTGCACAACTTATAAATAAAGGTATGGGATCTAAGTCCAAGGAAGTCACTGTTCCAGTGTAGTCAGCATTCATCAGACCTATCATTGAGTACAATGCCCCCTTTGGGTGTATCTAAGCAGGTGCATCCAACAGGTGGAATGTCCACAGACGTTTCTCACTAAAATAATACAGGGTGCAAGTAAAACGTCTTCTGCAGACTGCCTCAATGCCATATCCCTGTATTCTGTCTCCTACAGACTTCTGAGGGGAATTCTATGCCTGGCATACGGGCACCGTCAGACCCCACTCTAATGGACCTCCTGCATATCCAGAAAACAACCCTGTCTATGGCACAGGCTCCCCATCCATGCGAAGCAGAGTTCCTCCCTAATCCAATGCAAGTGCAGCTTGGACAATTGGATAGGAAAATGGAAATTCATCCCTGGTTTGGCACCTATGTCTCTAATGGACACAGGTAACCTGCAAATGGTTCTTCTCCCAGGCCCATGCTTATCAAGGGTATCGGAACTTGTCAGAGATTTGGGATGCATGGCTAGGCTTAAAAAGGCCCTTGTGGTTGTTAGCCCACTACACACCTATGAACCTTTCATATGCATGTCATATGAAGATGACTTGGTCATAGCTGCAAAAAACAGATACAGATGAATGTAATAGTAAGAATTGAGATACTATTAAACAAATTAGGATTGTAATTTAACAGAGCTAAAAGTAAACCATTTGGTAAAGTAAGAAAATAAATGGAATACATTACAAATAAATACAGTTTGTGTACGATCTGATAAACATGAAAGAGTAAAAGAACAATCGAAACAAAAGAAATAGAAGCAGTGAGGAAAACGACGGCATGGCGGAACTGCTTTACTCGTTTTTCTTTATTTAAAAAGGATAAATGTTAAATGCCTATGTATTATAAAAGTTATCAGACTTAAGTGGAGTTGTATGTTTTTGAGTAATACAGAAAAAGAAATAATGCATTTGTTTTCAATTTTGATTACAAGATTAAAGTATAATTTATAAAAGAAAAAAGGACAGTTAGATTTGAAAACCCTACTGTATATCTGACGTGTATGCATTTGTTCTGGATAATTAAAACACTCCACGAAATGGAGAAAAATATGATGGGAAAATGTTGAAACTGACATACAAGACAATATGGAATAAGAAAAAAGACAATATGGAATAAGAAAAAAGACAAGACAGAAATGAAAGAATACATTAATAAAAATAAAGTTATGGAATAGAGATTGGAAATCTGACACAAAGTAATGTTACAAAATATTAAGGAAGATTATTATTTAATACAAGCATTGGAAGGAATTGGGAAAGTTGTCAAAACTGCTACATATCAAAGAAGGCAAAGACTTGAAAATTTTTATGAAGCAAGTATTTTTTGGAGGTCATTGCTGAATAAGTTTCTTGTAAAAAAGCAATCTGAAATGTTATTAAATATTGGAAGACAGAAAATGCAATGTGGATAAAACTACAGAAATGTTCATGAATTCTAAAAATATTTTTGTTGTAAGAAGAAACATTTTGGGAATTTTTTTAAAAATGAATACAAGTGGAATGAACTTGAAAATATAGAGACAGAGATGGTATTTTATGTATAACATTTTGTTCACTGTAATTTGGAAGCTGTGAAAAAGGAGATGTGAAAGTCTTTTATAACAAAAATACAGAAGATGAAGATTTTTTGAAGGAAATAAAGGGGTGATTATGAGGAAAGGGATGAGGTGGATGAATGTATTTTTAATAGGAAAACTGCATTAAGCATTTTTTGTGTTACATTTCTTTGGTATTTCTAAATAAGACTACGTTAAATGAAAAAAGAAGAATGTGATTGGGTGTAAAGAATGTAAACAGTGTATATAATGTGAATTTTTGTAAATAGTGTAAATAATTTGAACATTTGTATGATGTAAACAACAAGTGAAAGATACAAATAAAGCAGCTACTGCTCTTCTTAATAAGGGCCAGGAGATTGTTCATATCCACATGAGCTACTACCAGCTCACACAGACGTGGCCTCTGTTTAATGTTTCACCCGAAGGATAGCACTTGTGGTGTATGTGGCCACACACACTTATGTACCACGTCCAGTATCAGTACCACAGTCAGACATGAAACAATGCTGTGAATCCAATATATGGTTGTGTTTGCTTAGATGTTGAATTAATGCTGAGTGAATGGATTTTCCTGAAGTTTTTGATAAGGGAGACGAGGACTGTGCATCAATACCTGCAGTGGTAGGACCATAGCTAGAGCAGAGTTGAGGAGGCACAATAGTCACCATAAAATTGATGGCAACAGGATCTGAGTGCAGAGCTTATCCAAACAATCCTGTCTTGGTTTGTGATTTACTGTGGAGTTGCCTGGTAACAGAAGCTTTACTTGTATTTATTTCTTACCACTGTTTGTCAGTATTAACAGGAAGGAAGGGATAACTTGTAGACAACAAAATTTACTTTGATTTATATTGTGTTGTTTTACCTTTAATTTTTACTGTTTGTTGTTAGAAAGGGATAGGTTTCAGACAGGAAAACTCTAGGCATCCTCAGGGACCTAGTCAGATATACAGTCACACAGACTACAGAAAGGACAATCCAGAGCTTATCTATACAATCCTATACTGGTTTGTGATTTACTGTGGAGTTGCATGATAAGAGACGTTTTATTTGAATTTATATTTTATTTCTGCCCACTGTTTATAGGAAGTAAGAGATAGCTTGTAGACTAGAAGATTTACTTTGATTTACATGTTGTTGTTTTACCTTTAATTTTCACTGGTTGTTGTTAGAAAGGGACAGATTTTAGACAGGTAAACTCTAGGCATCCTAAGGGACTTAATCAGCTATAAAGTCACAAAGATTGCAGAGAGGACTATCCAGAATTTATCTAAACAATCTTGTCTTTGTGATTTAATGATCTTTACTGTTAAAAAGAGGTACGACTGTGAGTGATAGTGAGCGTACGCTACTGCGTGCATTCATGCTCGATGTGAAGATATTCCAGCTTTATCTGACTTTCCGAAATTGTACGGTCAGAGTAACAACTTTACTGTACTTACTTTAATATTTAGTTGTATATTGTTTGTTTGATTTTTCTCACATAACTTGATTTAATTTCCCTCTGAATACAGAATGCAAGACTACAATATAACGAGTTTTATACAATAACAGCTCATTACTGTTCAAAAATGTGCACTCTGATTGAACAGCCAACCAGAGTGCCCATTGTAGATTGAGCATATACCAATAAAAAAATAATAAAACAGTACGGCCTCTGAAGTAGCACTGTAAGGTCACGCTTTTCTACTGGCATACACTGGAGAACGCACCAAAATATGAGAAAATCGGGTATGTTGTGCAAAAGTGAAACAAACATACCCGATTCTCCTCATATTTTTGCACTGTCCCTGCAAATGTCTGTTGTTTAACAATTAAAAAAAAAAACAAACAGCAACAGAAATTTTGTTTTCTCCATCACTTCTCCTGCCCTGATTTACCATGCGAGCATGGGAACACAAGTCCCATACACATGCAGAGTATCTCAGAATAGCAAAGACAACAAAGAAGATGATGGAAGTCCCTTTATACAATCACATTATTTAAGGAACGTAAGTGTTCCAGTAAGTGTTATTGTACATATGCAATAATCCATGACTGTGTGGGTATAACATGATTTACCACATACAGTCATGGATTACTGCTTTAATAACACAAACAGTAAGTTGGAGGGATCAAACATGACATGGGTGTTTCAACGAAGGAAGATTTCTTCCACTGGAAGCCACACAGTGCAGGAGTCAGACATTTTTCTTTCTTGTTATTATTACATTTTATCCATTTCCTGTTGGTTTATGACCATCATCATATGTATGTTGAGCTTTCTGTAGTATTTAATAAGCAACATAGTAAAACTTGCATACAACCAAAAGTCCAAATAATAAAAAAAACACTGAAAGGCTGATGTTCCAAGTTTAACAGAAATCAAAGAATACACACATAAAACTAGCGCCTCGGCTGTGTAGCCTTCAAGGAGTAGAAACTTACAAACATAAACATATATATATATATATATATATATATATATATATATATATATATATATAGTTTCACTTTATAATCTCGAAATATTGAATTTCAGTATCTCGAGACTATAAAGCCGAATTTTCAAAATACCAAAACCCCAAAAGCGCGAAATTCAAAATTGCGAATGTAAACACACCATACACCACACAACACATACACCATCCTTCCCACACTACAACAAGTAAACAAAACACACACAGACACAAAACCACAATTAAACAAACCTACCCTACAAATAAGCAAGGGGGGCTCCCCCCACACCTCCGATACTTACATATACTAACTCCGAGGTCACACCAAATAGAAAGACAGTAAAGTCACCACTACACACTCTACAGTCCCCTCACACACACACACCACATATATAAAAACACCACCACTTTCAACATGTAAACACTTATACTTTCACCTACCTACTCTAACCCACACCTAAAACTTTCGAACACACTCGCATACACTCAAATACCTACCCAAAACCCTTAAAAATATATTCACTTACCTTAATCTCCAGCCAAATCCACACACCAAACCATACATCAGGCGCACAGTACATCCCACATCACGTACCGGAACACCATAACAGCGACTTCGACATTTCCGGATTTGCGGTTATGAAGTTTCGCTATTTTACAAATTTAACTTTATGGTCTCGAAATACTGAAATTTGATATTTCAGTATTTCAAGATTATAAAGTGAAACTATGCACACACACATATATATATATATATATATATATATATATACATATATATATATATACATATATATACATATATATATATATATATATATATATATATATATATATATATATATATATATATACATGGATTCACTTGAAAGCTCAAAATCCCGAATCTCAAAATCTTGATCTCGAAAGCCCAAAATACTGAAAACTCATAATACTGAATCTCATAATACTGAAAAACATACAGGACACCAACACTAACTATATTACAGCAGAAATACATGCAGAAACAAAGAAAAGACAAGCCATATCAGTCTAAACCAACTATAAGCAGGGGGCAAGCCCCTCTGCACCCCCCACACATCCTGCTACTTAAATATATAAACTCCGAGATCACACTTCACTACACTAAGATGAGTGATGTTGTAGTATAGTACATTAACAGGGAACATGACTAATGTTGCAACAGGCAGTCATGAAGCACATAATGGTATGTTTGCTATTTTCTTCTGTGAAGTGCGATCTCAGAGTTGATATATTTAAGTAGCAGGGGGTGTGGGGGGTGCTGGGGGGCAGGGACATAGGGAGGCATATGCACTGTACTGATTTCAGTACAACTTCTTAGAAGAGGGGGTAGCATTTAAAAAAAAAAAAAGTACGTATTTTTAAAGGTTGTTGGCTCCTTTAAGGGGGATACGAGCCAGTCGGAAGTGAGCTCACGTCATGTCCAGCTGGCCGCGAGTGGGAAATGTGCAGTAGTGAGCAAGTGGAAGAAGACAATCGCAAATGGATTATCGTGAGCGGGAAATGTGAAGATGGAAGGCAATTGAGTGTCACGAACAGATTATCAGATAAGGTGTGTGTGTGTGTGTGTGTGTGTGTGTGTGTCTGTGTGTGTGTCTGTGTGTAAATGCCCCCACAGAATACACCTGCTGGCTATACGTGTGTGTGAAATTGCCCCCACAGAATACACCTGCTGGCTATAAGTGTTCAGGCTCAAACCCTGTACCTTTGCTTCAGGGTAAGAAGAGCCTAAAGTCCTTAACCACCACCATTTCTGAACTTTGTTCAGATTTGTTTTTCTAATGGTTGTTAGCTATGGTGAGAAGTGAGAACGGAAGTTGTATTTCCCCCATTATTGTTTTTGTTGTTTGTCCAGGTTTTTTGTGCTAAGGTGTGAAGTGAGAACTGTATTTGTATTCCCTCATTATTGGCTTTGTTTGTCCAGGTTTTTTTGTGATTAGAGGTTGAGAGCTATCTAAATGATAGCCATTAAGTTTGTCTTCCTATTTTTCAAACTGCTGATTTAGCATAGTGGTATGTTGCACTGACTAATGCATATGGTTCTGGGTTCAAGACATGCATGGTGATAACACAGCATTTTATTCTAGCAACTTTCCAAAATTATACAAGCAATGTTTAAAATGTGTCCCTGTTTTTTGGGCTTTTGTCCCCCCCCCCAATAAATGTTGGCTTTTTCCAGATTTCTTGTGCTGCAAAGTTCAGAGATATAGTTGAGTGTTGACATTTTACAAGGAGCTGAGAGCTGCAGGGGAACTAAAGTTTAGTGCTGCTTATGCTGAGTCTGCTTGTACTGTTAATAGCACAACAGGTAGTGTACTTGCTTTTGATGCAGAAGGCTGTGGGTTCTTCTCCCACAGTAGGTAGATGCATTGCTGATACTGTACTGTGTTGTAAAGGGGGGTGGATGCTGTAGTCCGTTTTGGCGAAGATATCTAGTAGTAACTATGAACCTGTTATCAGTTTAACATCCATTCCCTATTGCAATATTACTAGTGTATCATTGTTTTTAATGCAACATAGGCAATTTATTCCTTAAGCACAACAGGCACTTTATTTGTAGATGAAACCATGAAACCATTGTTTGCTAGCAGCAGCCTCTTCATTAGTTACAAATTTCTTTAATGTGGAATTATGTAGATGGCTTTTACTAGTTCAGAGATTGTGCATATTTACTGATACTGGTGGACTGTAGAAGTTTGAGTAGACTTTTATGATGGAAATGTTATGAATTGGGCTGTTTTGTCATTATTGATGCATGCATTTTGTTTCATTGTTTACTGGAAAAATGTTCAAACCAATAAATTTAAAACACTCTCTAACAACGATACTATACTGTACAAGTAATATAATTTTATACAGTCAGGAAGGTGTATCAAAGAGCATGTGTATGTTTCATGTGCAAGGGGCCTATGATTTGAAAACAGCCCAAAGTTAATCTTTATCTGCCACTGGCAAAATGTATTTTCTTTGAATGTGGGTTTCAATGCTGTTTCAATGAATATGAGTTTCAAGGGCAGAGAAGTTTTAATGCTAAGTCTGGTTTAATTGTGAGACTGCACTGCTTTGTTTAGCAGATATTTATTGGTGTTCGTGCTGTAAAATGCAAAATAAAACTTTTTTGGCAAATCATTTAGGAATGAAGTCACTAAATAATGACTGACATTAAGTTTCAGACGTCACAATCTTCAGAAAAATGCATGCTAAAGCAAGACCTGATATTCTATCAACTGTCTTAAGTTTATACAAGATCAATTTTTAGTACAGTTTGTATGTTCCCCCAATATATTTGGCCTTGTCCAAATTTCCTTCATTAAGAGGTTGAGAGGTATGTGCAAATAAATCGCTTTATAGAATTAGGAATATCCAAACCACTCAACTGTCCCCAATTTTGGCTCAAAATGTTGCTCTCCCCCTAATAATCTCTCTGCAAAATAGCAATTTTGGAAGAAAACGTGGAGGGTTAACTTTTATAAATAACTATAATGATCAGAGTTATACATTACTTTTATTTCAGAAATGCGTGTAGATTCTCTAATTTTGTCAGCTGCTCAAGTTAACTGCGCTCATATTAAAATGGTGTCCCTTCTTTGACAGGTTCCCAGCTGTACTGTGTGGCAACTTTATATTTTTGCATCACATTTTTGGTCTGTTTTTCATAAAATTGTGGTTTTCTGGCAAATTAGTGGCAAATCATTAAAGATTGAAGTTAGAAAATAATGGCAGACATTTGAGTTTCAGATTTCATACCCTTCAGAAAATTCGTACTAATGCAAGACCTACTACTATTCTATTATCTTTCTAAGGTTATAAGAGCAATATTTAAAAAAATGTCCTTATTTTTGGGCCTTTGCCTCAGTTTTATTTATGAGTTTGTTGCTCTAAGAGGTAGAGAGGTGTGTGTGTGTGTGTGTGTGTGTGTGTGTGTGTGTGTGTGTGTGTGAGGTAGGTAGGTAGCGTACCTCTCAACTGTCCAAATTTTGCAGAATGTCCAGATTTTTGCCCCATATTTTTTGTCTGTTCGTCATAAATTTTGTGATTTTCTAGAAAATCATTGAAGGCTGAAGTTGCTAAATAATGACAGACATTTGAGTTTCAGACTTCATGTCCTTTAGAAAAATTCATACTAGCACAAATCCTGTTATTCTAGCAACTTTCTAAGTTCACGAGAGCATTTTTAATATCTGTCCCTGTTTATTTTAGGCTTTGTCCATATTTCTTATACTAAGAGGTAGGTGGGTGTGTTTGTGAATGAAACACCCTACTTAGGGGTAGCAGGTGGTTAGTAATTTACTCAAGCTCAAAACCTGTACCTTAGTTACAGAAAACAAAAGCATGAATCCTCTACCCCAACTACCATGCTGCATTTTTCAAAGAACTGACTCTCAGGTTAATTTTCAATAAAAGGAACCGAGTTTCACTGAATCTATATTATATTACTGAAGAGGCATTACAGCCAGTGTTGGTGCCCTGTATGTTTTTCAGTAATATGAGATTCAGTATTATGAGTTTTCAGTATTTTGAGCTTTCGAGATTTTGAGTTCAGGAATTTGAGATTCAGGATCTTGAGCTTTCAAGATTTTGAAGTGGGCCCATATATGGAGGTTTTATATATATATATACATATATATATATATATACATGCACACATATATATATACATAGATACAATAATAAAATAATTATCTAATGAAATAATTAATCAATAGATACTTAAATCAGATGCCTCCGGTTACATTCAGGATTAAGAGCCCAAGGAATTAAAGTGCCATACTTTAAAATAAAAATAGACTCTTTATATTGCAGATTATTTTTAAATACTGTATCATCACAATATTTTGAGTATATTTGTTCCAAGATGCTAGTTAAGTTTTTTTAGTATCTCTTGCACGTTCCCGCAATATCAGTTTGAATGCTCTCTTGGTTTCTCCTACATAAAATAAATATTATTGGAAATATTTATTGCAGCATTGTGATTTTTCTACCATCTTATGTTCTGTTCCTTATAGATCTTATAAAATAAGCAGGAATTTATAAAATTTGTTGGTGCACAGTAATGTTCATATACCGAATACGTACTCCTATAGGATCCTTGCTACTTCAGGTACCTTCCCTTGTGGGGGCTGTTTGAATTGTATATATAATCAGAAATGTTTTTTTTTTAAGCTCAATGGTGTTGGGTTTGTATCTACTGATAGATATACTTGTAATACAGATGGAGTCATATACATACTTAAATGCCTGTGTGACACTTTTCAGGGCTTCTGCAACTTAGTCTGACTTTGGGGTTGTCATATCTACATTAAATATTTCCTGAAAGTATATTTACAAAAAGAGAAAAATAATACACTGATATAAAAAATGACATCTGATTAATTTATAGAAACAGAATATATTATATATACCACTTTATGGTACTATGTCAGTATTACAATGATCTACAATGTCTGCAATAAATATAACATTATTTTAGGGTAACATTTCAAGAGCAAAAGATACATTTACTAAACATCTTTATTCTGATTACCTACCTATATTGCCACCAACTTCATACAGAGAATTTTTATGCCTTCTCAAGTCAACAGGTGACTCCTGCCTGTAACAGTAAAAATAAACAAATAAATAAGTCACTAGTGCTTGTCTGGAAAATCCATCTTACGATGTTTCTGCCTGCAGTTTAATATGAATAACTAACATTTAAGTTATAATCTTGCTTTTGCCAATGCTTGCCGAAAATATCCAAGAGAAAAGTGTTTGTCATAAAACTTAAAATCTTATTACTAAAAATATGTAACTTTAAAAGTGCACGATATAGCCTTAATACCACCATTACTAAACAAAATGCATATAGAAATACTTAGACACAGTAAAGCTGAATCAAGTTAAACAAACAGAGCTTACGAAAAAAGAAGTGTTCTCACCTGTTTTCACAGTCAAATCTTGCAAGGATGTCGCCGGCCTTTGTATGAATGTTCAGCTGTATCGCCATGGAAATCTTGGAATGTTGTGGGGCATAGACTCTTACCACACCCTGTGGGATGTCAGACTGTAGAAGACAATAAAACATTCACACTCAGGCAGATATTTTGATATAAAAAAAGAGTTCATACAAAACCCTTATGGGGGGTTTGTTTCTTTCATAAGATTATCCATAAATTTATATCTCCTACACAAATTAAAATGATTTTAATAAGCAATAAATAAGAGCTAGGATTTTTTTTGTTTTGTTTAAGTCTGCGACCTATATGAGTGACCAAATATATGGACTTTCTGCTATGGTCACAGCAGATCCCCTTTCATGCTAACTGGAACTCAGTTCCTGGGCTGGACTGAAGTATTTTGTAACTAGATTGGATCCCTCTTTGTAAATAGCACTCATCTTGGGGAGTCTGGATTTTTTTTTTTGGAAGTGTAATGCAAATTTGTTTCAGGCATGCAGACAGTAATGACAGCCTACATGTAAGCTGAATTAAAGGAGTGGTAACCCATCCAACACCTAGCAGTGGAAATGAAAGTGTTTCACTACATCATTAACATAAACCATAGGTATAGAAACTGATAAAATGGACACGTTTTAATGTGGTGATTTGATAGGACAAGGTTACTTAAAACAACACAGGATACATCAATTAGTATGGAAAATGAAGATGACTCATGAAAATGGAATTTATTTATTAAAATGATGAAAAGTCATTCAAATTCACTCTACAACAAAAGAAAACAGCACTGAAATAAATTTGGATTGTGTAGGTATCAAAAGGGTGGACATGACTGTGGTGAAAATGTATTTTAACAAGAGGGAGGAGCATAGGATGACGTACAAGAGTGGAAGGGGAGGCATACAGGTGGATTATATCTTATGTAGGAGGGCCAGTCTGAAGGATTGGAGACTGTAAAGTGGTGATGGGGAAAGTGTAGTTAGGCAGCATAGGATGGTGGTCTGCAAGTTGACGTTGGTGATCAAGAAAAGGAGGAAGAGTGTGAGGGCAGCACCAAGGATCAAATGATGAACATTGAAAAAGGGTAATTGTGAGTGGAGGTCAGGGAAGAGTTAAGACAGGCACTGGGTGGCAGTGAAGAGTTACCAAATAGCTGGGTAACTACAGCAGAGCTAGTAAGGGAGATGGCTAGAAAGGTGCTTGGTGTGACATCTGGACAGAGGAAGGATGACAAGGAGACATGGTGGTGGAATGAGGAAGTACAGGAGAGTATACAGAGGAAGAGGCTGGTGAAGAAGTGGGATTGTCAGAGAGATGAAGAAAGCAGACGGGCGTATAAGGCGATGAGGTGCATGGCAAAGAGAGAGGTGGCTAAGGATAAGGCATATGAAGAGTTGTATGAAAGGTTCGACACTAAGGAGAGAGAAAAGGACCTGTATCGATTGGCTAGAAAGAGGGATCAAGCTAATAAAGATGTGCAGCAGGTAAAGGTGATAAAGTATAATGAGGGAAATGTACTCACAAGTGAGGAGAGTGTGTTGAGCAGATGGAAAGAGTACTTTGAGGGGCTGATGAATGAAGAGAATGAGACGGGGAGAAAGTTAGATGCTGTGCGGATAGTGAATCATGAAGTGCAGTGGATTAGCAAGGAGGAAGTAAGGATAGCTATGAAGAGGATGAAGAATGGAAAGGCTGTTGCTCCAGATGACATACCTGTGGAAGCATGGAGGTGTTTAGGTGAAATGGCAGTGGAGTTTTAACTAGATTGTTTAATGAAATCTTGGAAAGTGAGAGGATGCCTGAGGAATGGAGAAAAAGTGTTGTGGTACCCATTTTTAAGAATAAGGGTGATGTGCAGAGCTGTAGTAACTACAGAGGGATTAAATTGATCAGTCACAGCATGAAGTTATGGGAAAGAATAGTGGAAGCTAGGTTAAGAAGGGAGGTGATGATTAAGTGGTATCAGCAATATGGCTTCATGCTAGGAAAGAGCACTACAGATGCGATGTTTGCTCTGAGACTGTTGATGGAAAAGTACAGAGAAGGTCAGAAGGAGGTGCATTGTGTCTTTGTGGACTTAGAGAAAGCATATGACAGGATGCCTAGAGAAGAGCTGTGGTATTGTATGAGGAAGTCGGGAGTGTCAGAGAAGTATGTAAGAGTGATACAGGATATGTACGAGGGTAGTGTGACAGTGGTGAGGTCTGCAGTGGGAGTGATGGATGCATTTAAGGGGGAGGTGGGATTATATCAAGGATCAGCTCTGAGCCCTTTCTTATTTGCAGTGGTGATGAACAGGTTGACTAACGAGATCAGACAGGAGCCCCCATGGACTATGATGTTTGCAGATGACATTGTGATCTGTAGTGAGAGTAGGGAACAGGTGGAGGAGACCCTGGAGAGGTGGAGATATTCTCTAGAGAGGAGAGGGATGAAGGTCAGCAGGACTAAGACAGAATATAGGTGTGTGAATGAGAGGGAGGATAGAGGAATGGTGAGGATGCAGGGAGTAGAGGTGGCGAAGGTGGATGAGTTTAAGTACTTGGGATCAACAGTTCAGAGTAATAGTGAGTGTGGAAGAGAGGTGAAGAAGAGAGTACAGGCATCATGGAGTGGGTGGAGAAGAGTGTCAGGAGTGATTCATGACAGACGAGTACCTGTAAGAGTGAAAGGGAATGTCTACAAGAGGGTAGTGAGACAAGCCATGCTACATGGGTTGGAGACAGTGGCATTGACAAAAAGGCAGGAGTCAGAGCAGGACGTGGAAGAGTTAAAGATGTTAAGATTTGCACTGGGTGTGATGAGGGTGGACAGGATTAGGAATAAGTATATTAGAGGGTCAGCCCAGGTTGGAAGGTTAAGAGACAAAGCCAGAGAGACAAGATTACATTGGTTTGGACATGTGCTGAGGAGGGATGCAGAGTATATTGGGAAAAAATACGCTAAGGATGAAGCTGCCAGGTAACCAGAAAAGAGAAAGGTCTAAGATAAGGTTTATGGATGTGGTGAGAGAGGACATCCAGGTGGTTGGTGTGACAGAGCAGGATGCAGAGGACAGGAAGTAATGGAAACAGATGATCCACTGTGGCGACCCCTAACGGGAGCAGCCAAAAGAAGAAGAAACATGATCGAAGCAAGTACAGTAAAAATACAGAACTGAGAAAGTATATGGAAGGAGACCTAATAACAGTGGAGATGAATATATAAATGCAACTCAAAGTCACATGACAGAAGTACCTACTGACAGTTTAGTATATGGGCTTGCAGTGGCAGTACAGGGTGCAATACAGATGAGCATAGTGGGAAATTAAAAAGCATGACAGAAAATACAGATATAGAGTTTGATGATATTAGAAACCATAGCAGAGAAGAAAGTGAAAAACCATTTAAACTACTCAAAATAGATAGAAGGAAGGAGCACATTAGCAAAGAGGACCATATCTGAAAATTTGGATTTAGATACTCTGCTTCCTAGTATCAATGCAGGATACTTAACAGTACAAAATGACTTAACAGTACAAAATGAGGTAGTACCTGAACTGCGAAACCAAGGCAGTCAGACCACATAAAGGAATGATTCAGTGTTAAAGGGTATGAATAACCTCTTACCAACAAGACGACGACATTTTGTTACAGTAACCTGTCTGAGAGGAGCAAGGCTAATCAACATAAATGAAAGTGTTAAGAAAATTGTGCTAAATCCTAAATCCAGAATTAAAGAATATTGTAGTTTGAAATTATTACTTAAAATACAGATCAAAAGAGGAAAGTATTAATGGAAATGAGAGAAATTATTAAAGTTGTAAAAGTGACATTTGTTGGTGTTTTACCAGTGGTATGTTACACACACTGTAATCTAACTAATGAAATGTTAGCAGTTGTAATGCTGAGTGCTGACAAGCTGAACCCCCCCCCAAAAAAAAAAAACTGATGAAAAGAATGACCCTTGAAGGTTGCTCTTGCCCTTTAATCTTCTTTTTGCAGGACCTGACAATGTAGGGGTGCAAATGTTGCTCATCTGGTCAGGATAAAACAGATGAACAGTCATGGGTTCAGTTCAAGCAACTTTATTACACACAAACACATCAGGAATGAGGGTTTGTAACTTAAACTTAAATAAAGTTATAAGTAGACTGACTGCCACACTCACACATGTGAACACTCTGGCTGTTCTCTCAAAATGGCACTGCTGCCTGCACATGCTCAGTATTTCTATGCTTATATGGGCATGCTTCTTAAAGGTACGTACACTCTGTTCTACATCCTCCCTCTTTGAGAATTAGATCATATACTGAATGACATGCAGTTATACAAAATCAGACACACATTAAACAATTATGTCTAGGTTGCTGTGTATTTTACACTAGGTCTAGAAATATGACCTGATCATGTAACATAAAAGTCAGAATTGGATCTAGCAACAGGGATGGTCTACAAGGAATGTTCAACTTTGGGGACAACTGGGGCAACATCACAAACAGGAATGGATATTGAGACATGTTCTTCAGTATGAACATTATCAGGCTAGCTCTGAGATGTAGAGTCTGTATTACTGGTACAATGCTGCGATATTAATTCATATACCAGAAAAAGATGCCTGCGGTTTCTCCTGTACTCTATACCCTCAGATTCCACTAAGTAGGATCTTGGTTCAGCACATATACCTCTCACTTGACCACTTCGATCAAAGACTTTCACTGTTTGCATCCGCACTGACTCTCCTTCTTTTAACAGATGAAGAAATCTGCTCATTTTATCATAGCTGGACTTTTGAGAAGAACGCTTCTTTAAAAGTTGGGCTCTGATTGCTCTGTTGTTTTTAGCATTAGGCACCAACAAACTAGGCAAGGTTGTTCTGGTGTGCCTAGATAGAGGTCTGAGCAGGTGAGCCAAGTAGTTTGTCACGGGGTATATTTCTGAGATTAAATAAATTCAAGAAGATATCGGTATTGTCACGCTTTGACCTCTCTAGTAACTGCTTTGCACTCTGTACTGTACGTTCAACAAGGCTGTTTGAGTACAGGTATCCAGGGCTACTGGTAACATGAATAAAGTCCCACTCTTTTGCAAATCTCTGAAATAATTGACTGGTAAACTGGGTACCGTTGTCAGAAATAACTTTGTGTGGACTACCATGGACTGAGAAATGACGTTTAATCTTAGTAATAACAGCACTGGATGTTAGGTTACGTAGCAAACTGATCTCAAACCAGTTTGAATAAGAGTCCACCAACACTAAGTAATGCTGATTGTTCCACTCAAATATGTCAGTTGCTACTGTAGACCAATGTAGTTCAGGAATTTGGCTTAGCTGAAGTGGCTCTTTTTGCAAATGTGTTTTAGTACTGTTGCACACTGAAGAAGAAGAAAGCACTTCATCAATGTCTTTTGCTAGAGAAGGCCAAAATACTAGTTCTCTCACCCTTCTTTTGGTAGAACCAGAAGCTGGGTGGTCACGATGCAAAATCTGAATGGATTCACATTGTAAGGAAGTTAACAAAACCTTTTGGACCTTTGAAAATGGTACCATCTTCCATCAGCATATCATCCCTGTATGGAAAATAAGGTTGTACTTCTGGCGGTACGCAGGATTACTTTGACGGCCTTTCTACATTGATGAAATAGTTGAGCTTTTGCAAAATAGGATCACAGTCTTTGCATGATCTCTTAGCTCATCAAGTCTTGTGCTAGAGAAATTATGCACTTCCATAACATTAAAGTCAAAATTCTCTGCATCAAGCTGTTCTGTGGTACTTATGGGCGATCTGGATAAGGTATCAGCCAGATAAAGAAGTTTGCCTTTTGTACAGACCATTTTGAAATTATACTTTTGCAATTTCAGCATCATTCTTTGTAGTTTTGCTGGAGCTGAATGCATAGGCTTCATTAAAATAGTGACTAGAGGTTGATGGTTAATTTCTATCTGGATAGCTCGGCCAAAAATATAATCATGAAACTTCGAACATGCGAACATAATTGCCAAAAGTTCCTCCTCAATTTGAGCATACTGCATTTCAGTTTGGGAAAGAGTTATAGATGCATAGGCAACAGGTCTGCCCTTGTGAAGAATAACTGCACCAAGACCGAACTTTGAAGCATCACAGAAAAGAACTACTGGTTTGTGGACATCATAGTACCTTAATGTAGGTGGGGTAGCAACTTGCTGTTTGAGGTTATCTAATGCTGCCTGGTGTTGCTCTAACCATGACCAGGCAATATTTTTGTGTGTCAGCACTCTTAAAGGTGCTGATGTAACTCACTAAATAATTAACGACACCTAGAAAAAGCTGTAGGGCTTGAACATTGCCTAGAGCTGGCATCTCAAGAATGGCTGCTTGCTTGGAAGGGTCTGGTCGTAAGCCTGTACTGGCAAATAAATGACCTACATAAGTAACTTCTGGTAGTCTGAACTTGCACTTCAAAGGATTGAGCTTTAATTTCACTTCACGCCCACTGTCCAGAACTTTCCGGAGGTTTCTGTCATGCTCTGCTTCACTGTTGCCTCCAACCAGTAAATCATCAACTATTAACAGGACTGTTTGCAAGCTTCTGAGCAGTGCCAACGTCTGCTCTTCAATGTTTCCCTCAGATCTGCTAGGTTTCTCCTCTCCTGCACTAATACTAGCTTGTTAGTCCAGCACTTTACCAGAATTCTTTTAGCAATTATTGTAGCACACAAAAGTGCAACCAGCACTAAACGTTCTACAAGGAAACCGCTAGAGTAGTTATTATTAATGTCCACCCCTCCAGACATGTCTAAAGGTCAGTTCCCTGTGCTTTCTCCTATTAACCTGGTAAATTTGGGCATCCTGAGGCAACATAGCAACTGCCTCGTGTACACTGATAACCCTCTCCTCTTACCTTCCAACACTCAGGCTTGCGGGAGATGCACTTATATATCCAAATTGGAAGTCACGCACTCTCCAGTCAGGACCGGAATAGCTGGTCAAGAGGACAAGGTCAACACTTGCATCACACCACATGGAACACATAGCCCTCCAGAAAGCACACCAGCACTGTCTTCATATAAAAACACAAACCACACACCCACCATTGCGGAGGCTCTCAAAAATCTACCCAAGCAGCAGAGACCTCCATGGCAGAAACGTACTTGACCACCACAACACAACACTAATCACGAGACACATAACTCTCCTAAACAGTGTGCCACTCAACCAAAGCCTCTAAGGCAAAACAGCATACCCAACACACTAGTCATAGGTGACTTGATAGTGAGGCACACTGTTGTCCCACTCACTAGGTTGAATAAGGAGAAAGTAAAAGTTAGCTGCCTGTCAGGTGCCAGGATCCGCCATGTAATGCACACACTCAGGTATCTCAACAACAGGTACAAATATGACTCTGTTATTGTACACAGGTTCATAGGTTGGTACTAGGCTATTGGCCTTAGGGCCTATACAAGCATAGCCATAACAATTCCCTGGATATTTCTTCTCACAATATTTACTTCCCTGGACCCCTGTCTAGCAGGGTGACTGACGTGATCCCGGGGTGAATTTCATATCTCCCATCCAATCGTCAAGGTTCCTTTTCAAGAGGGCCAAGGAGGTGCTCTGCTTGACATGTATGGGCAGTCTATTCCAGAGTATGGGGAGTCTCTGGGTCAGGAACCTATCCCTTCAGCATGTTTTGTTCATTGTGATGACAAGGTTTAGATCCCCGGAGCATGTGGCTCTGAGGGATTGTGATTTCTTTAACTGGAGCATGTCCAACAGCTCTGGGTTTGACATGGCCTTGTATGTTAAGCACAGATCGCCTCTGAGTAGACAAAATGCCGCAGAGTATAGCTGGAGGTTTTTAGATGGTCAGCATAGGGCATCTGCTTTAGGCCTGTGATTCTTTTAGTGAGGTATTTCTGCGGCCTTTCCAGCTGTTACAGATGTCTTGTGAGGTGCATACCAAATGGGGCGTTGTACTCTATAATGAGTCTAATGAGGGATGAGTACAGTGGGATAATGACCTCCTTTTTTCTGGATGAAAAGTCCTTAGTGATGAGGTGTGCCACATAGAAGGATTTCCTGACTGTTGTGGCGATGTGGTTATCGAACGTGAGACCACTGTCCACCTGTGTCCCTAAGTCTCTCATCACACTTTCTAGTGCACTGCCACCCATGTGGTAATTCATGGGTACATGTTTTTTCCCAAAGGGGATAACTATACATTTCTTGGCATTAAGCTTGAGCCCATGGCTCTGGCACCAAGCATCTGTTTATGTAAGGCCCTTTTGTAGAATATCCACATCATTTGGGGATTCAGTAATGGCTCCCAGTTTGCAGTCATCTGCGAACTTTGTTAGCCAGAGTTCCTTAGTGTTGGCCTATACTTCAGAGAAGTAGATGCCAAACAAGAGCGGTCCCAGGACTGATCCCTGAGGTACTCCACTTGTCACTTGTCTGGAGCTGGATTTGGAATCGGCTACTTTTACAGTCTGGGTTCTGTCAGTAAGCCAGTTGGCAACCCATCGAGTGATGTAGGGATTTATGCCCAGCTTAGTAAGTTTTATCTATGATTCCAGAGTGGGGGATGGTGTTGAAGGCCTTGGCAAGGTCCAGATAGGCTGTGTGGAACGCCTTACCCTCGTCCACAGCTCTGGAGACTGATTCAAAGAAGTCAGTCAGGTTCAGGAGACAAGATCGGCCCTTCACAAACCCAAACTGGGTTGGGTCCAATGTTTGAAGGTTGCCAATATTTTTGTTTATAAGTTCCATGATAATGCGTTCCATGCCCTTGCAGATCAGGCTGGTCAGACTGATGGGACAGTAGTTCCCGGGATCCAAGGTGGATGGATGTGGGTGTGAATGACCTGAGACGTACCTCCCTGGCCTACATGAACAGAGACATGGAGGAGCTCTCGGATTATGTAGCTTAGGTGGGTAGGACCCTAGCCCTGAGCAGCATCCTACCATCACCCAGAATGATACCACAGTACAAGCAAAAATGACTGATTTCAACAATTGGCTTAGTTTCTGGTGTCATTCTAAGGGGATCCAGTATCTGTCTGCCTGGGATGACATGATTGACAGACCTCGATGCTTTGGCAGAGATGGCCTGCATCTGTCACCCCTGGCTTCCGGATACTGGCCAAGGCTCTTGCTACCCCTATAGTGCCTTTTTAGGTGGTGTTCCAAAGACCAAATCACCACTGTAACAGCTACAGACAAATGCAATCTGAGGGTCATGCTGCTCAATGCTAGAAGTCTAAATCTAAAAATGCACTCACTTGCTCGAAGCACTCCTTAAAATGGAGAACATTGACATTTGTGCTGTAACAGAGACCTGGTTCAAGGCAGCAGAAAGCACCCCTACACTACCAGGCTGTAACTCATTCCACACCTTTCGGCCCCAGAACTTGGACCGAAGCTCCAACGGCAGTGGTGTTTCCATATTCATAAAGGATGCGCAGACCTCTAGACTGGTAGCCCAACATAATGCATCAGACACATTTCAGGTGCGGCTAAGATTGGGTAAGACAACAATTCAGGTTGTAGCCTGCTACAGGTCCCCCAACCATGTCCCAAGACTCGCACTCCATGTTTCTAAGCACCCTGGAGAAGATTAGGGTCCAACCTAACACTCTCTTACTAGGTGACTTCAACTACCCCTCTATTAACTGGGTAAACTACTCATGTACTAATAAACTTGCCCAACATTTCCTGGAGTTCATTAATTCCAATGCCCTGGACCAGCTTGTTCTTACTCCCACTAGGGGTAGCAACATCCTTGACCTGGTCATTACTAACATGGGCGAGCATTGCTCTACACCAGTAGTCAGCTCCTCCCTGGTTAGATCTGACCACAAATAATCACCTTGGAAATCCACCCCCCCCCAAAGGTAATCACCATGAAAAACTTCTCCAAAGCTAACTTTGGGTTCCTAAAAACAGAGGTGGCTAACTTCACTGTACCCATGCAAATAGCTGCCTGACCACAGACTCATACACCAATGCACTGTATGAACATGTACACAAATGCATGGATCTCGCCATACCCAATAGAACCAAGACACTCTCCTCCAAAAAAGGAAGCCAATCTGGTGGTCCCCTGCCATAAACAAACTCTACAATAGAAGGAGGAAACTGATGCGGAATAAGGTGAAGTCCGAAGACTGGAAAGACTCCCTTATCAGCCTCAACAAAAAGTTGAGATCCCTCATCAAATCCTCTAAAGCTAGCTATGAAAACAGAATTGCAGCATATAGTAAAGACAACCACATGGCCTTCTATAATTATGTAAAGAATCTCCATGGCAATACCCAGATTTGCTCTGAGCTACTGCACAATGGTACCTCCTATACCGAGCCAACGGATATTGCCAGTATACTGGCAATATCTGTTGGCTCGGTATAGGAGGTACAGATATTGCCAGTATACTGGCAGACAGATTCAGTGCCAAATTGACCCCCCCCCCCCAAAGGACCAATCACAATACTAGTAGATTGCCAGGCACCCAGTATTACTGCTGCACAGGTTAAAACAGCACTGTCCAAGGCCAAGAATACAGCTTCTATGGGACTTGACAATATCCTTGGTTGTGTTCTACATGAACTACAGAGTGAACTGGCACCTCACTTCTGTGTCCTGTTCAATCACAGCCTCACCTCAGGGTTTGTCCCTACCAAATGGCACACTGCTACAGTCATCCCTCTCCACAAAGGAGGAGTGACTACAGACCCTGGGAAATATCGCCCCATTAGCCTGATGAGTCTGATATGCAGAGCTATGGAACACATCATCATGGACCTAATAAACAAGGATATAGGGAATATCCAAACTCTGGATCCCACACAGTTTGGTTTTGTGAATGGTAGATCATGCCTGCTTAAACTGGTCGACTTCTATGAGTCAGTCACCAGAGCTGTGGATGAAGGCAAGGTGGTTCATACAGCCTACCTTGATCTGGCCAAGGCTTTTGATACCATTCCCCACTCAAGAATCATAGAAACACTCACTAAGCTTGGCATCAACCCCTATATCACTAGGTGGGTTGCAAACTGGCTCACAGATAGAACCCAGAGTGTGAAAGTAGCTGACTCCAAGGTCAGACTGTCAACTAGTCATGAGTGGAGTCCCCACAGGGTTCGGTCCTGGGTCCTCTCCTGTTTGGTACCTACTTCTCTGAAGTCCAGGCCAACATGAAGGGACTCTGGCTGACAAAGTTCGCAGACAATTGCAAGCTGGGAGCCATTATTAACTCCCCAAGTGATGTTGACATCCTACAGAGTGACCTCACTGAGACCAATGACTGGTGTCAGAACCATGACATTAAGCTCAATGCCAAAAAATGTGTCATCATCCCCTTTGGGAAAAACCCGGTTCCTATGAATTACCACATTGATGGTTGTCCACTGAACACAGAAGGCGTTATAAGAGATCAGGGAACACAGGTTGACAGCAACCTCTCTTTTGATCACCACATTGTCACTGTGGTCAGAAAGTCCTTCTATGTGGCACATCTCATTACTAAGGGTTTTGTATCCATGAAGAAATAGGTCATTGTCTCCCTCTACTCTTCCATCATTAGGCCAATCATCGAGTACAATGCCCCATTTGGCATGTACCTCACAAGACACCTGCAACAACTGGAGAGGCCACAAAAGTACCTCACAAAGAGGATCCTAGGTCTTAAACACTTGTCCTATATGGACAGACACAAACAACTCCAACTATTCTCTGTCTCATATCGCCTATTTAGAGGCGATCTCTGCTTGACTTACAAAGCCATGTCTGACCCAGCTCTGTTAGAAATGCTACATGTAAAGAAATCCCAATCCCTCCACACCACACAATTAACAGAACATGCTGGAGGGACAGGTTCATAACCCAGAGACTACCCATACTATGGAACAGACTTCTCATACATGTCAAGCAGAGCACCTCGCTGACCCTCTTCAAGAGAAATCTTGATGAGTGGATGGGAAATAGAAAATTGACCCCGGGGATAATTCCAGTGGCTCTACTTGACAGAGGCCCTGGGAACTAAGGTCGGGTGGCACTATGCCAGGGTAATCCTATGGCTAGGCTTGTAAAGACCCCAGGGCCATTAGCCTAGTACACACCTATGAACCTATTATAGCACACAGGTAGTCTAAAAAAAATTGCTCCATTGCACGCTGAAAGACTTCACTGGCAAAATTTATTGCAAAAAGCATCCTGAGGAATCTGTATCTACCAAATGGGATACTGAATGTAGTCAGTAGTGAAGATTTGCGATCAAGCATTACTTGCTAAAATGCTCTTCACATCAAAGACAGAAAAACAGGAGCATTTGGCATGAAGGTGGCAATTTCCTTGACTGTATGCATAGGATGATGAGGTCTTTTTAAGCCTTGTTCAAGTCTCTTGGGTCAATGCATATTCTGATTTCATCTGAATTTTTCTTATGAGCAGCTACCATGGAAGACCCCCACTCAGACGGTTCTGTGACTGGACAAATCACACCTTGCTGCACCACTTTGTATAACTGGACCTTGACTTTGTCCTGCATAGCTATTGGTACTCCCCTTGCTGGTCTGACCACTGGACTGACCTCTGGGTCTACTTTCATGGAGTGTACAATTGGACGTTTGCCTAGCTTGTCAATGAAAACATCAGCATACTCTGGGAAAATAGCGTCAGTAAAGCTGGAATTGGGACATGCTTACATGATGTACTCCTTTGGGAAAAGAAAGCAGTTTCATTCTCAAACAGTCTCTGAGACCTAATAATGACTGCACAGGTCTTCGGACTACGTAAAATTTCAAGCTGTGACTGTTCCCGGCTGAAAAGCATGAAAGCACTACTGAGCCTTCGGTCTGAATCTTTTCACCTCCATAAGCAACAAGCTCCACACAACTGGCCAAATTAAGTTGCTCACCCACTCTCACTTTAGCAAATGTTTCTGCTGACATTACATTACACTTTGAACCAGTGTCTACCTTGAGCTCTGTGAGTTTACCATTGATCAGTGCAGTACAAAATACTTCATTCTTTGCCAACAAATCTACTGCATTAACCTTTTAACCGAGCACTGATAAACCATCTACATAGAATGTAGGGTTGTAGCTTTCTACATGATCTACTTGCTTTTTTGAGTGACCTTTCTTAATAACTGAATGAGGTTTGCTTGATTTACAAAACTTTTGAAAGTGGTTGCATTTTTTACACTTGTGGCATGGCTGACCAAATGCTAAGCACTTCTCTGTCTTTTAGACTCAAGACTGGCTCCACAATTATGACAGTTAACAATAGTTGAGTTGGGTTTTGCTGATTCACCCTTATACTGCACTGAGCATGTCCTTTTTACTGAGCTAGTCTTGGAACTTGCTAGAAAGCTATGGAGCTTCCCAGGTAGAACTGCATAGGTTGCAGCTTCCGTGTGCTAAGGCCTGCTTCTGCTTGCCACATGCTGCTTGCTGTCTATATTTGCTCTAGAGGCTGTTGAAACATGCTCTTATCACTTGCAAGCATACTTGTGTGCCTTTCTGTGATCTTATGGTTTTGACAAATCTCTATGGCTTTGCTTAACATTAAGTCACTGTCACAAAGCAAAATCTTTCTCACTGCAGCACTGTTAACACCACACACAAGCCTGTCCTTTATTAACACCTCTTTCAAGTCACCAAATCTGCATGCCTTGCCCTTATATCTCAAGTCAGTGATGCAAGCTGCAAAAGTTTCACCTGGCTTTTGGTCTGTTGTATAAAATAAGTGCCTGTCTAATGTAACATTTGACTGAGGGCTGCACATTTCTCTAAATTTACGTTTCAAGCACTCCGGGTCCTCTCTTGATTCAGCCGGTACCACAATATGGCAGTTTTCCCCTTCTCTTGCATATATTTCTGGTGAATACACAAATGAATGCACTCTTTCAATGGCCTCTGACTCAGCAAAATGAATGCCCTTGTACGTGCGTCTTTGTCAGAAAAAAAGCTGCTTGTATGAAAATATTGCATTCCTGCTCAAATAAATGCCCTAGGGCAGATAGCCTAGTATGAACCTATGAACCTAAATACTTTCCAGTTCTCTGCTATATTATGATCAAACACAAGTGGACTAGCTCTGCAAAATGCATCTGCCATATCAACACACAGCAGTGAAAGTGCTTGAAATCATGTACGAACATACACACAAATATATATATGCCAGAATTTTATGCCAGTACTTGTAATTATGCCCAGTAGCACACCAAACTCTTTGAAATAACTGCACTTTGCCAAATACGTCTCTGTAGCACAAGAACACTCTGAAATCAAAGCAAGATTGAAACAGGACCAATGAGTACCACTTGATGCCAATAAACCAAACGGAGGGGTCTATATTAAAATCATGAAAGCCCTAGTCACCGAATACGAAAACAATGACACATATTCTGCGAACCGCAAATAAACCGAACGCCCTAAACTACGAAATTCAAAAACTCGAACCGTCATAGTTGTCCCACCCCACCTCCCGCTACATGCTACCTACTCAAACAAACTAAATAAACCACATACATACACTAACCAAAACCCTACTTCTAACCCCAAACTAAACCCTACTTCTAACCCTACACTAAATCTTGCAAATACCACCATGTATGCACTTACCTTAATCTGCACCCTAACCCTAAGGTCCGTAACTATTGCACACTTACCTTACGGAACTATACCGCAGAAGGGCCAACCATGACGATACGACGTTTCAGATTTCGCGCTTCAGGACGATCAATGTTTTCGCGGTTCGATGAAGATGTGTCGACGTTTATGTATTCGGGTAAGTACACCTTCAAGCTTCTAATATAGACCCAAATAAAGTAATAAATAAAATAAAATCACCAAATGTCAAGGCTGAGGAATAAAAAAACACTAATGTAGAAAATAAAGTAAGCGCTTTCACGATATCTAAAATCGGTTCCTCAGACTGAATTGCCATATACCACATCAATTTATAGCAGCTAACAGACAATCAGCAAACCTTAGGCAATTTAACATAACTAAGCATAAGCAGAAAAATAAAAATAAGGTACAGAAAAGTACAGTTTTGTACCTACCATAAATGTAGATGTCCGAACAGGATAGCATCTGCAGTCATAACAAATGGGTTGTCCTGTCGTCAGGCAGCCCTTCGGTCGGCCGGATTCCAAAGTCTGGGTCCGGCCGCTGATGTCGCATTTCACCCGGCGTCATCTCTGCTGGTCTTCGGGTATAAAAGCATCAGCCGACGCCATTTTCCTCAGTGTTTCTTGCCCCAGATGCCAGTTGCCCTCTAGGAAAGCTAAATTTTGGATAAATGCCAATGTTTCCAAAATAGTAGAAGGCAAACACAAAAAATAAGCATGTATGTACATATATACAAACAAATACACCATAAGAGACTCCCCAGCTAGCTATTAGGAGGGTAAATACCCTAGGAGTACCACAGAGCGGAAGGAGGGTGGGTAATCCTGACTGCAGATGCTATCCTGTTCGGACATCTACATTTATGGTAGGTACAAAACTGTACTATGTCCTTCAAGGATGCATCTTCAGTCATAACAAATGGGTAGAATACCATAGCCAAAGTAGGGGAGGAGGAAGAAGAATTATGGTGTAGTTAGGATCCCTTGCAATACAGCAGTGGCAAACCCTGCTCGGGATCTAGAGTATAGAGGTAAATTATAATGCTTGGCAAATGTATGCACGGAGGTCCAAGTAGTCGCCTCAATAATGTCCTTGGTTGCCACTCCTCATAAGAAAGCTGTGGTAGTGGCTGTAGCCCTTGTAGAATGAGGTCTTATGTTCTGTGGAACTGGTTTTCCATGGTAGGAGTAACAGAATCTTATGCAATTTCCTATCCATTTGGAGATTGTCTGTTTGGAAATTGCTTTTCCTTCCCTTCCTGTTGCATAGGCTACTAAAAGCTGGTCAGTTTTTCTGTTACTTTTGGTTCTGTCCAGGTAGTAGCATAACTATCTATGTACATCCAAGGTATGCAGCAGCCTTTCCCCCCTGTTCTGTGGATTGGGAAAGAAGGTAGGTAGGTGGATTGCCTGGTTTAAAGACACTCTGGATACCACCTTGGGCATAAAAGTAGGATTAGTTCTCATGGACACTCTATCTTGATGGAAGATTAGGAAGGGTTGTACTGCCATTAAGGCCTGTAGTCCCGAAACCCTCCTTGCTGAAGTAATTGCCAGTAGGAAAGCAGTTTTCCATGATAGGTGTTGAAGATCTGCTGTTGCTGCTGGTTCAAATGGAGGGAGTGTCAATTTTTCTATCACAAAGTTCAAGTCCCATGCTGGTAATGGTGGTTTCCTAGGAGGTTTTACATTTTTGATCCCTCTGAGGAATTGCCTGAGTAGAGGATGCGAAAAGACAGGTGGATCGAAGCTGTATTCTGCGGAAATAGCTGATGCATGTATCTTGATGGAGGAATAGGACAGGCCCGTATGTAGAAGCTCTGCCAAGTACTCCAGGATGTTAGCAATATCTATGTTCGAGACATCTTTTCCTCTTTCAGTACTCCAAATGACAAACCTTTTCCATTTTCCTGCATAGTTCCTTCTTGTTGAAGGTCTGCGGGCTTCAAGGATAATGTCTTTAACCCTTTGGGATAAGTCTGGGTTAGTAGCTGTTATGTGATGTTCCAGGCAGTCAGTTGCAAGGTTTTTAGGTTTGGGTGCATGATGTTGTAATTGTTCTGAGTTAACATCAAAGGCATCAGGGGTATTGGCCACATTCTCCTCTGAGACATGCTCCTCAGCAAAGGATACCAGTGTTGTCTTGGCCAATTCGGAGCTATCAGAATTATCCTTGGACGTTCCTCTTTGATTTTCAGTAGTACCTTGTGCATCAAAGGCAGAGGTGGAAATGCATATGCTGTCAGGCCTTTCCAACTGAAGGATAGAGAGTCCACCTTCCATGCAAGTGGGTGGAATGTCCTTGTGCAGAATTTTTTGAGCTGGTGATTGAGTGGGGATGCGAATAGGTCTATTTGTGGCATTCCCCATTTCTTTGTGATGGCCTTGAAGATGTCCGGGTGTAGCATCCATTCGTGAGCATCCGAGGTGGTTCTGCTTAACATGTCTGCTAGGGTGTTTTCTTTTCCCTGCACAAATATTGCCTGTAACTGGATGTTGTAGCTCAGAGCCATTGTCTGTCCTTATCATTAAATGGCCTTCTTTGAGGAATGGTTTGAATTTCTGGAGTGCTAGTTTTACTGCCAGCAATTATTTTTGGTTTATGTGCACGTGCAGCTGGTCTGGAGTCCACAATCCTTGTATGCACTTGTCCAACATGTGCGCCCCCCAGCCTAGGTCTGAGGCGTCCGTTGTGATGGTTTGGTTTGCTTGAAAGTTGTGGAAGGGCAAGCCTGGGTTTGACTGGCATGCTTGAGCCCACCATAGGAACTCTTGTTTCAGGCATGGGATTAGTGGGATTTCGGTTTCTAAGCTGTGCCTGTGTTGAGACCATAAATTCTTTAGGTACCACTGTAGTTTTCTCATATGCAGTCTGGCATGGGGGACCAGGATTATGCATGATGCCATGAAGCCCAAGGCCTGCAGTACTTTTCTTGCTGTTAGTTTGTGCTGCTTTGTTAATGCCAAGAAGTAAAGAAGGAGTTGTGCTTGTTTTTCTGCAGTTAGGAATGCCATTTGTTTTACTGTGTCCAATTCCGCACCCAAGAATGTTCTTGTCTGGGATGGTATCAGTCTTGAATTTTTAAAATGACTGTGTATCCCAGGGCTTGTAGTAAGCAAATGACTCTTTGTAAATCTGTTGTCAGCTTGCTTTTGTTGTCCGCTTGTAACAGGCAGTCGTCCAGGTATGGATAAATTTGGATTCCTGTAGCCTGCAATGAGCGATTACTGATGCCAGGCATTTTGTGAATACTCTGGGCGCAGTAGATAAGCCAAAGGGCAATGCTGAGAATTGATAATGCTCTGATCCTGCAAGAAATCTGAGGTATCTTCTGCAATTTGGTCGTATGGGGACGTGCAGGTATGCCTCCTTGAGATCTAGAGTTACCAGCCAACACTCCTTGCCCAGCATGGGAAGAAGTTGCTGTAGGGTCACCATTTTGAATTGTGGTACAATGATGTATGTGTTTATCGAGAATAGGTCTCCAACTTTTCTCTTTTCTTGGTACTAGGAAGAGTCTGGAGTAGAATCCTTTGCCCTGTTGTGTTATTGGTACTCTTTCCACAGCTCTCATCTTTGTTAATTGAGCTATCTGCTTTAGAGCTTCTGTTTTTTGATTTGGAGGTAGGTTTGGCATTCCTCTTTTTACTGGTAAGGTGTGGAAGTTGAACCTGTAGCCTTGGTCTATGGTTTGCAAAATCCACTTGTCTTTTGTGATATAGTGCCAATATTTCGAAAATAAGGCTAACTTTCCGCCTAAAGGTGCTGCTATTTGCTCCCTGGTAGGCGGTGTCAGAGTCAAGTCACTGTGATTGTCCTGTTGCAGTGGCAGTGGTTATGTCTGTGTCTCTCTGGTTATTGCCTTGCCACTGGCGTCCTCTATAGGCACCTCCTCTGGATTGATTTCTGCCTCTAGAGCGTCTATTCCTGCCTCTTTGAGATTTTGAGGAGTCTGGAAAGGACCAATTTTTGGCAGGCCAGTTCCTGCTAAACCTTGGGGGCTGAACCTGTAAGAAATCCTTAACTGTTTGTACAGATTTTGCCTTCTCTTCCATTTTCTTCATTACTTGCTGATCAGGTGTACCAAACAGACTGGCCTTATCCATAGGAGCATCTAACAGCTTTGCTTTAACATGATCCGGCAAAACCTGTTCCTTCAACCATGTATGCCTTCTTATCACTGTGCCAGTCATGGCTGATCTAAATGAAGCCTCCAGTGCATCATAGCCACATTTTAAAGAATGGTTACTAACCTGCTGAATGTTATTCACCATTTCTAAAACATATTTCTTATCTAAGGAGTCATCAGAGGACAGCTTCTTAGTTAACTGATCAAGCATAAACTCTTGGTATTGGATCATGTGAAACTGACAGTTTAAAGCTCTAGCTGAGAGAGTAGCAGAGGTGTAAACTTTTTTCCCCCATCTCTCTAAGGACCTGGATTCCCTTTCAGAAGGGAGAGGGTTTTTAGCTGAGGTCGAAGCTACTGCCTTAGGCCCCTGGGATATAGTCTCAGGATCTGCAAGTGGGGCCTTGTATAGGTGGTGATGAGTGTCTGGCACCCTGTAAAATTTATCTGGTTTGGCAGGGGCTGGAGGTAAAGTATCAGGAGCAGTGCAAACATCATTAAATGCATCATCCACAACAGGCAGAACTGGAGGTATAGCTAAGGGCCTATGTTGTGGTAAGTGTAGAAAGGTCCTAAGCCTTTTTCTTGAATCTGAGAAATCTTGTCCCTGCCATTGGAATTGTTCTCTCATGGCATGTAAGGTTTCCCCAAAGGAAAATTCCTCTGGTGGAGAGGCAGATGGGATGGATTCTTCAGCATCGGAATCTTCATAAGTAGAAAAAGGAGCCTCTGGCTGATCTGTAATGTCTGAGTCATCCGAAGAATCATCAGAGGACACTGGCTCGGGGCTCTGCTCTAGGTCTCTTTTCTGGAGGCTGAGAGGCCCTGTCTGGGTGAGATTGGGAACCCCTAATTAAGGAGATTAAATCCTCTGCCAGAGTAAGCATTTGTGAACTAGAAGTGGGCCTATGTGAGGGGGTCTTAACAGGCACTGATTTAACAGTTTTGGCTGCTTTAGCCCTGGCAAAGGCCTTTATAGACATGGCTGCAGGAGGCCTAGCAGCACCACGTGCTGGGGAAGAGACATCCAAAGGGATGGTGTCTGATAATTCACTAGGAACCACAGTAGTAGGCAAAACTTCAGAGGCCGATTCAACTAAGGTAGCAGGAGCCTCAGTAGTAGTCATGGATTCGACTGAAGATTGACCCGTTTTCTCAGTTTCGGCCGAAACCGAGACACTCGCGGCTTGCTTAACCGTGGTTTCGGCCGAAACCGCGGACCGCGAGTGTCGGTCTTTTTCTTTGCGTTTTTTAACAATTTGGGTAGTCGGAGGATCCGACGGCATAATGTACGCAAAATCTGAGCCGAAAAACTGTTCAGCAAACTCCGACCGATGCCTAAGCGTTCGTCGGTTGAAGGAAGCACAGGCTAAACAGGCTGCTACGTCGTGGTCTGGGCCTAAACAAGGTAGGCAGTAAGAGTGGAAATCTTTATGAGGTATTTGTTTCCCACAAGTTAAACAGTTATTTACTTTTTCTGACATCGGCTGAGGCAAGAAAGAGTCCCCAACGGGTACTTAGCTTTTAGAAGTCTTGAAGTAGTATTCGGTAGTAGTAATCTCTGGATCTGACCGACTGGCACTTGCGAACAGCTTCTGCTTCGGGCGCCACGCGGCAAGAAAGACTGAGGAAAATGGCGTCGGCTGATGCTTTTATACCCGAAGACCAGCAGAGATGACGTCGGGTGAAATGCGACATCAGCCGAAGCCGGACCCAGACTTTGGAATCCGGCCGACTGAAGGGCTGCCTGACGACAGGACAACCCATTTGTTATGACTGCAGATGCATCCTTGAAGGACATCATGCATTTTATAGTATTCAGATGACCATACAAACGACACTGTATTGTCCATCTGCATGGGTGTCATGACATTCGCCACTTCTACCTTAAGAAGCATGAAGTTGGCATTGGAGAAATTTTTTACCATGATTTCCTTAATGGGGGGCGGGATGTAGATATCTAAGGTGATTAGCTTATGGTCGGATCAGACCAACGAGGAGTTGACTTCAGGTGTGGAACACCGGTCACTCATGTTGGTAATGACTAGGTCTAGGATATTGTTGCCCCTGGTGGGGGTGTGGATAAGTTGATCCAGGGCATTGGAGTTTATGAATTCCACAAAGTGTTGAGCGAAGGAGTTGGTACACGAGTAGTTGATTATAACATGCCAGCATGCTGACTATTCATATGCATCGTCACTGTTGTTGTTTTCTCACTACTGTACGCTCAGTCGTTGTTGAATGTTGTTGATTTCTCACTACTGTACGCTCAGTCATTGAATGTTGTTGTTTTCTCACTACTGTATGCTCAGTCGTTGTCGAATGTTGTTGTTTTCTCACTACTGTACGCTCAGTCGTTGTTGAATGTTGTTATTTTCTCACTATTGTACGCTCAGTCATTGTTGAATGTTGTTGTTTTCTCACTACTGTACGCTCAGTCATTGTTGAATGTTGTTGTTTTCTCACTACTGTACGCTCAGTCGTTGTTGAATGTTGTTGTTTTCTCACTATTGTACGCTCAGTCGTTGTTGAATGTTGTTTTCTCACTACTGTACGCTCAGTCGTTGTTGAATGTTGTTGATTTCTCACTGCTGTACGCTCAGTCGTTGAATGTTGTTGTTTTCTCACTACTGTATGCTCAGTCGTTGTTGTTGATTTCTCACTACTGTACGCTCAGTCGTTGTCGAATGTTGTTGATTTCTCACTACTGTACGCTCAGTCGTTGAATGTTGTTGTTTTCTCACTACTGTATGCTCAGTCGTTGTCGAATGTTGTTGTTTTCTCACTACTGTATGCTCAGTCATTGTTGAATGTTGTTTTCTCACTACTGTACGCTCAGTCGTTGTTGAATGTTGTTGTTTTCTCACTACTGTACGCTCAGTCGTTGTTGTTTTCTTCATTGTTGTACTTTACTTACAATTCGCTAAGTTGTTTTGTGTCATTCTAAGGCGATACAACATTTCTCAGTGTGGGAGTACATGGTTAACAAACCACTTTGTTTTTCCAAGGATGATCTGCACTTGTCTCCCCTAGGATTTTGAATATTGGCTAAAGCATTGTACTCCCCCATTAAGCCTTTTTTAGGCAATGTAAAATTGACAAACCTTTCAAACCTTCCAAAATAGCAAAATCGACCCAAGAAAAGCCAAACATGTTATTCCTTAATGCCAGGAATCTAAACAAGAGGTTCCACTCCCTCCAAACCCTCCTCAGCTTGGATGATGCAGACATCTGTGCAGTTAACAAGGCATGGTTTAAAGGGACACAGAGTGCCTTGGCAGAGCCTTCAGTGCCTTCCACTCATTTAGACCAGCAGTTGTGCCAAAAGGGACTAAAGGTGAAGGTGTCTCAATCTACATCAATAAAAAGCATACCTCAAGGGTGATTTAACAGGATGATACACTGGAGTTCCTCCATGTCAGATTTCCATACACAAAGTCCCATACCATATCCTAGCATGCTACAAGTTGCACTCTGCATTCCACGAAACTCATATCTCAGACCTATTGGAGACACTCACTATTCAACCAAATACCATACACATGGAGCATTTTAATTATCTCTCAATAAACTGGGAATCCTACATGACCACAAACATGCGAACAAAGAGATATATAGACTTTGTAAACACAAACAACTTGAACCAGTTAATGCATAGGCCTACTAGAAGTACAAATATATTGGACCTGGTACTCACAAATATGGGATAATACTGTCCCCCCAACACTCCAGTGTCTTATCCTCTCTGGTAAGGTCAAACTAAAAAGCAGTCTCCTTTGAAATATGAATCAGTTCTATAACCCTAGCAAACCCTGTAAGAGTTACAAACCACCCCAAGGTAAACCGCCTTCCATTAAGTGATAACTTGCAAACATTTCAAACCCCTCCAAAGCAAACACCACAGCAGCTTATGTGGAATTATTCACAGAAGCCCTGTACAACCATGTCAATGAATGCACAGAGGCTGCTACACCTACCAGAAATAAGCCCAAACGAACTCACAAAACAAACCACCCTGGTGGAATCCAAAATTAAAACAGCTTTTGTACAACAAAAGAAAAGCATCAAAGATAAAATTAGGAAATCTAACACCAAAAATGATAAACACTCTCTTATTAAACTGAATAGACAACTAAGAGGACTAATCCAAGTGCAACAAAGCAAATTCTGAGATAAAGACAGAACCCCCCCCCCCCCCCCCCCGGGCCAAGGACAATCATAAGGCTTTCCTTAGCTGTGTCTGGAACCTCAAAGGCAATACACAACAGTGGGATGAAATGCTGGGAAATGTAGCCAAGTTCATGGAACCAGCAGATATTGCAAATTTTCTGGCTGACAAATTTAACTCCAGCTTTAACTCCACCTCACATCCAGCCACTCCCAGGAAATAACACCATCATAAAATCTCCAACTATCAGTAGAGAGCAGGTCTTAGATGCACTTTCAAAGGCCAGAATACAGACTTGATAAGCCCGGATAATATCCTAGGATTCCTGAACAGGCTGAACAACGACCTATCAGGCTCACTGGTATCACTATTCAGCCACAGCCTCTGCACAGACTTTGTGTTGCATGAATGGAGGACTGCAACGGTCATCCCTCTGCACATAGGCAAAGCATGAATGGATCCCAGGAACTACACATCTATTAGTCTGACTAATCTCATCTGCAAAGCCATGGAAAGAATTATCAAGGAAATGATTAACAATGACATAGTAAACATTCATACAAGCAACCCAATCCAGTTTGGCTTTGTCAAAGGCAGGTCATGCCTACTGAACCTGATGGACTTCTTTGAGAAGGCCACCAAGGCATTGGATGAGGGAAAAGTGGTATATACAGACTATCATTACCTAGCTAAGGTATCTGATGTAGTATCCCACCCAGGCATCATAAATAAACTCATGGAATTACACATAAACCCAAATGTACTCGCTGGATAGCCAGCTGGCTCAAAGACAGGACCAAGGAAGCTAGGATTGTAGAGACCACCTTCACAAAGAGGCCAGTCACCAGTCAGAGCCCCCCACAAGACTCTGTGCTGGGTCTGTTCTTCTTTGGCTTCTATTTTTTGGAAGTCATGGCCAATGTCAAGGACCTGTGGCTTGCCAAGTTTGCAGATGATTGCATGCTACGAACAACCACAGAAACCCCTGAAGATACTGACATCTTACAAAATGCATAATAGTACCTTTTGGGGAGTCAGCCACCCCTGGAAACTACATCATTGATAAAACTTTTAAAAGTAGAGACGGTAATCAAGGATTTGTGGACTCATGTAGATAGTAACCTGGCTTTTGACCAACATGAGTCTAAGGTAGTAAAAAATTCATCCGACGTCACACAACTTAAAGTAAGGACAATGCATCTAGATCTAGGGAAGTCATCATGCCCCTGTACTCAGCCCTCATCAGACAGACATTGGTCTGTACCTGACAAGACACATGCAACAAATGGAATGTCTCCTCACAAAAAGAAAACAGGGTGTAAACAGAATGTCCTATGAAGATCGCCTCAAAGCCCTGTCTTGTTTCCTAAATTCCTACAGACTGTTGAGAGTGACTTATGACTGGTACTCAAGGCATCCTCGGATCCAGCTGTGATGGTCTGTTTGCATATTCAAGGAATGAACATCACCAGACTACATGAACATCACCGTACTACATGAACATCACCGTACTACATTTAAGAATTTACATTTTGCTTGCGACTTAAACAGGATGTGTTGGAGGAAGGTCTGGTATATATCTCACGGAATCCCCATTGACTGGAATAGGCTTCCAAGCTATGCCAAGCAGAGCCCTTCTCTAACCCTATTTAAGCTCAACCTGATGGAAAATTGGAAATTCAACCCTGGTCTAATAGCTACGTCTCTGATGGACAGAGGCAGCCATTAAATCATTCTGTAACTAATATGTGCCCATTAAATTAACCTCTAAGGCAGAATATAGATTAAGTTCTAGGCTAGCTGCTCTTGCAGGTCATTTTAAGTCTAGCTAATTTCCCTTTTGGTGCTTGAATTAACCTATCTCATTTGGTGTTAGGTTGTTCTTACCCATCCCATGGTTGATAACTATACATTATCCATGGCCAGAATAATTGAGATCATACCACAGATAATCTGAGGTGACCTGTGCATGGGATAAAGCATTAGGAGCTGTCCCTGTCCATTAGCAGTACAGGGGGCAGTCCTAGATTTAATTTTCTATTACCCATTCACAGATCCAAGTTGAGCTTGAATATGGACAGAGATGAGTTTTGTTTTACATGGATGGGGAGTCTGTTCCAGAGCACTATACAGGTCTCTCCAAACCATTTTGTTGATGTTGCAGAAGAGGTTTTAGATCACTAGACCAAGTACTTCTGATGCCATTAGTGATTGGCCTTTGAGTCGGTCCATGTCGGACATATTGTTTAGGCCTAGTATCCTTTTAGCAAGGCACTTCTGTGGGTAATCCAGCTGTTGCATGAAACTGGACAGATAAATGCAAATGGGGGCTTTTGTATGCAATGATTGGCTTGAGTAAAGGGAAACAATGACATCACGAGATCTAGACCCAATCCCTGTGTTTATAAGCTGCACAATATAGAAGGAAGAAGGAGTTTCTTCCAGTAGGGGGACACATGTTGATCAAATGTTAGAGCACTGTCCACATAAGTTTTCAAATCCTGAACTACTCAAATGATGCATCACACTATGTATGTATGTATGTGTGTATTTATGTATATATGTTACTTTATCTCTGTACTTTGTGGAACTTTTCTCTCCAGGCCTCTGATGAAAAAGGGTTTTCCACGGAGTCAGACTTTCCCAGTCAACAAAAACAATAAATAAAGTTATGTTCTATAAATATATAAGAAATTATAAAAAACTGAGATTGTATAAATTAGAATAATGAATACTTAAACTGCATCTGTTTATTTTGTATTATTTTCAAAGACTGTAAAATTATAGTTCTTAAAATGTTTTATAATACTTTGGAGCTTTTCTCCCCAGGCGTCCTCTGAAAATGGGCTCCTACCCATTTGTACTTTCCAGGTAATCAAATGTCAGTAAATAAATAAATCAAATATAAATATGCAAGATATAGGAGAGATTATGAATGTCTTTGCAGACCTATCTGAGAAGCAACTGCAAAGGATCCTAAGGAAAGATGAAAATAACTCAATGAGAAATGTCCAGCAATAACAAAAAAAGTAGCAGAAAAAGCTTTGAGTACAATAAGGGCTAACTATGCAGCAAGACCAAATACTGTAAATGTTTTCTCTTGTGAAACATTAGAGGCTGTATAATAAAATGTTTGGTATATTTTTTCAGTAACTATTGCAATGGGGGGTTGAATATTTTAATTCATTAAGGAAGTGAAGTAAATGAACCATCAAATTATACACCTATTAGTTTAACATACATTTTTGAATAGTCATAATAAACATTTTTTAGTCATATTGAACACTGCAATAAAAAATAAGAAGGGGAAAAGATATTATGCAGCATGGCTTTAGTCAGGGAGGACACTGTACTACTAATCTGATTACGTTTTATACTCTGGCTGTCAATGCGTTAGATTACAGCTGTCATATACTTAGATCTAGAAAAGGTTTTCAACACCGTATCACAAGATGTTATTCTGCGAGTAATGAACAAATGGAAAATGAATAGTGTTATTAAATGGTGGATAAAGAGGTGGCTGACTGAAGGATAATCCAGTGTTAAAAATCAAAGGGTATGAATTAAGATTACTTTTTAAAAACAGGGGAGTCCCACAGGGACTTAACATACCTATGAGAACAAAGCAGCAATGCTAGTTACTAGTAGCTGTTGATGCCACAAATTTGCCATGTTATACATTCAATAAAACATGACAGCAGTGTGCATTATCAAATACATCTAAGATATATTTAGGGAAAGTAAAATGCCTGGCACAATGCCTACAGCCAGTTATAGTGCTCTACATGTTTTTAATGAACTCTTACCTCAAACTGTCTTAATGCATTACATCTAAGGGCACATTATGTATTCATTTTTGGCTCTTCCCTTAAACTTGCTTCTGACTATCTAGTCTCACTCCTGTTCATCCTTGTGATGCCCCCGCACTGGCCCAGCAATCAAGGAGCCTCAGTCTTCACCACAGGCAACAGTGAGGGACGTACACAATGGGAATATGGCAAGTAGACACATAGTTTGTTTGTGTCTTTCGGCTTTACCCAGTTAGGGGTCGCCACAGCGGAACTCCGATCCGCTAATGACTGGTAGTTGATTTTTACGTGCCGAGTTACCAGCTCTGATGCACAACCTTCAACGAAGGTACGCCCATTCATGCATGTCTCCATGCAGAAGACGCTCTAGCTGAGAATCGAACCAGACAGCGTCTTACTGTGAGGCGACAACGCTACCGCAGCACCACCACCGCGGGTATGGCAAGAAGTATACACACAGTAAAGTACAATTTCCCTTAAAAGCACAAAGAGATCACAGTCAGTCTGGGGACTTTCTACAGATCCTCAGTAAGACTCCCCACTGGCACAGCTACAGAGTTAAGATCTCAGCTGAGGTGTCATGCCAAGATCTCCAGCACTCTCTCTCTGTCCAACCAATGCTTCATGTCCTTGACCAAGTAGCTGACACACACACACACACACACACACACACACACACACACACACACACACACACACACACACACACACACACACACACACACACACACACACACACACACACACACACACACACAGACCCATTTTGAGATTTGATTTATATACAAACAGACACTCCTGGAGAAGGCTGGCACAGGTTTACTAGCTATGCCCCCTTCTGCACAGACTATAAGGTAGTAATCACTGCCGCCAACCTCTCTTTATCAGCTACTTAAGACCCTTACAAAGGGTGACTAATCCTACTGTGTAATGCTACTATTATCCAAATGGGAAGTGTGACTAAGACTTGCAAGGCTTTTTAGGAGTGGCCTGTACAGTGTCACCAAATACATATGCAAGTAGTCTCAGAGCTTAAATACGTCTCACAAATATCAGCTACACAGATAAGTTTAAATATATGCAATAAATAATAAAAGAACAAGACAATACTCAATCAGTACAGTAACTGCAGAGTTCAGAATCACAGGAAATATTTTAAAACAACATTGCAGGACAGTCTCAAATAAGTACAGAAAACATCTAAAATAATTTTACTATATTCCTATCTATATCTAAGAGATACTATGCCCCAAGTCTTACTTACAGAGCAACACACAGGCAGAAGTGCTGAATGGATGTTTCTAGGTCCAAGACAAGATACAAAATGCAAAGTCTCTCTGTATAAGACAAGCAGATGCTCAGGTAAGAGCTGCCCTCTCCAAAGCAAGAAACACAGCATCAGTGGGACCAGACAGTGTCCCGGGCTGCGCCCTACATGAACTCCAAGAAGAGCTAAACCCAAACCTAAAACTACTGTTCAATCTCAGCCTTACTACAGGATATGTACCCAAAGAGTGGCGTACAGCAACAGTGGTCCCTCTCCACAAAGGTGGTGCCTCAACGGATCCTGGAAACTATCGCACCATAAGTCTCACTAGCTTGGTCTGCAAAGCTATGGAAAGGATCATCATGGACTTTATAAATAAAGATATTGGGGACCTACATACACTGGATCCTACCCAGTTCGGCTTTGTTAAGGGCAGATCCTGCCTCTTAAACCTGGTTGATTTCTTTGAAACAGTCACCAAGGCCATTGACAAGGGGAAGGTGGTCCACACAGCCTACCTGGACCTCGCAAAAGCCTTTGATACAATACCCCACTCGGGCATTATAGATAAGCTCACCAGCTTAAATATAAACCCCTATGTCATTAGATGGGTTGCAAACTGGCTCAAGGACAAAACCCACATGGTTAGAATAGCTGGAGCCATGTCAGACTCCAAACCAGTTACAAGTGGCATCCCACAAGGCTCAGTCCTGGGACCTCTCTTGTTCGGTATATATTTCTCGGAGGTACAGGCCAACATGGAAGGACTGTGGCTGACCAAGTTCGCAGATGACTGCAAACTGGGCGCCATAATAGACTCTCCAGCTGACACAAGCATCCTCCAAAAGGGCCTCATAGAAACAGACAACTGGTGCCAGAGTCATGGCCTCAAGCTAAACGCCAAAAAGTGTATAGTCATCCCCTTTGGCAAAAACAAAGTGCCCAAAAATTACCACATAGGTGGTAATCCATTAAGTACAGAAGAAGTAATTAGGGACCTGGGGACCCAAGTTGATAGCAATCTCTCATTTGACAACCACGTGGCCAAAGTGGTTAGAAAAACATTTTATATAGCCACCTAATCATGAAGGGATTCACATCTAGATCAGGGGAGGTCATCGTGCCTCTTTACTCATCCCTCATCAGGCCCATAATTGCGTACAATGCCCTTTTGGGATGTACCTTACCAGACACCTGCAGCAACTGGAAAGACCCCAAAAGTACCTCACCAAGAGGATCAAGGGCTCAAACAGATGCCGTATGCTGCCCGGTTAAAGAAACTCCAGCTCTACTCAGTGGCATACCGCCTGCTCAGAGGCGATCTGTGCCTGACGTATAAAGCCATGTCCAACCCGGAATTAATGGACATGCTGCACCTCAGAAAATCCAAATCCCATCGAGCTACACGCTCGAGGGACTTGAACCTCAGCACTGAAATAAATAGGACATGCTGGAGGGACAGATTCATAACCCAGAGACTCCCTTCACTCTGGAATAAAATCCCAGTCCAAGTTAGGCAGAGTCCCTCATTGACTCTCTTCAAGAGGAATCTTGATGAGTGGCTGGGAGATCGTAGGTTTACCCCGGGTATCACTTCTGTGTCACTGTTAGACAGAGGCACAGTATACTAACCTCGAAAAAGGGCATAGCAAAATTTATTTAAAATGGGTGGCGAAAGCCATACACACTCTGGCTAGGCTTATAAATGCCCTAGGGCAGATAGCCTAGTATGAAGCTATGAACCTATGAGAGAGTTCTTAATTTAATAATAAACATTACTGCTGGGTCAGGCTGGATGACATCACTCTTTGCCACATGTCTTCAGTTCCCAGGCTAACAGAAACTAATATCTCTGTGTTAAAAATAATACATACCTCTAAGATGTTTGCCCAGAACTGGAAGTCATAAAACAATTAAACACTTTTACATTTGAAACCTAGTAATTATTTCTTTTTCAAGACAATACAAAAACTTCTGGCTCTAGACATTGTGTCTGCTGCTGAGATGAAACTGAGAGATAACACAATCATAAAACACTTTAATTTCAACTTATTTTCTTGAAGTTTTGCAAGTTAATCCTTTTATGTTCTAGTTTCTATTGTTATAACATATACATTTGCACAGGTATATAGTTTATATACATTTCTGTTCTTTTCCAGTAGGGTACACTGTGGACTAATCCTTGAAGCTCAGTACTGTACAAACCCTGTTCAACACACACTTCTGAAGTAGTAGTTTAATATACACATAACATATAGTTCTCTTGCATTTATAAGACAAGCATATGAATCATAATAATATTCACAAATGACATAAAATTATTTACAAAATTCCAGATAGCTGGGCTGGCAGTGTCACAATCCTACTGATCCATTAGTCTCTTTGGGGAGTGACAGCCCACAGACCCATTTGATCTCCTTGAATGTGACAGTCAAGCAAGCCTTTCTCGCCTGTGGCTGACTCAGCTAACTCTATGAGCTGCACAACAAGACAATTCTGGGTACATTGTGGAAGTGGAAACGAATGTTCCTATCACATGGCAAAGATTAAAGGAATATAGATTCCATGAAAGGTGGTCTTTACATTTCCTTCAACCGAGAGCCCCTAACCCTTGTTATGCTATGGCTAGGATGCTCATATATAGCTTGCATCTCATGGCAGCAAGCATGTTATCCCTGGTTGCAATGTTGGGCACTGTAAGCAATATGTAGATATCATAGACCTCCACAAATGAACCAAATCATTGCTCCTCCCCAGAGGATATCTATGTAACTTCAGTTTCTTCTCTCCCAAGTCTCACGTACCATCTCCTCCAATTCCCAAGTTTCCATTAAAACACTAGTCACCTGGGGCATAGTAATGGCTTTAGTCCTCTATGCCATGATGTGGTGACTATCTGCCCTTTAGACTGTTCACCATTTAAATTGGACACCTTAAATAATAAAAATGTATGTTTAGCAGTATTAGTCTGTATCCACCAATAGAAAAAGGGGATACAGAACTCCAGTACATACATTCAATTTCATAATACAGTTTGTAAAATGTATATCCTGTCTAATGAACCTGGTTAACTTCTTCAAAAAGTTGACATAAGCTGTTGACAATGGTCACACTCTGCACACAGCTTACTTGATTTGGCCAAGGGCATTTGACATCATCCCCTATGCTAATATAATTAATAAAGTATATGTGATGTAATTGAGCCTTATAAGGTAATATGGATTGGAAACTGGTTAAAAAATAGAACCCACAAGGTGCAGTTGACAGAGGCATCAGAGAAAGTGAATGAAACTAGTGGTGTCCCTCATGGATCAGGATAGGGCCTACTTTTCTTCAGAATTTACATCTTTGACTTACAGACTACAAACCAAGAGCTATGTACAACCAAGTCTGAGAATGACTGCAAACTGGGACTCAACATACAAGGCCATCCAGCAGAAACTTGCATTTATAAGGTCTGGTGTACTGAAAGCAGGCTTAAATTAAACACTAAAAAGTGCCAGCATACAGCATTGACTATACCCGACTTCAAAATGAATATGCAATTACAGACCTGAGAACCTAGGCTGATAATACCTTCTCGTTTGGCCACCATGAAGGAAACGTTGTTAGGAAATCCTTGTTTGTGGTGCAGCTTATGGACAAAGGAATATCATCCAGACCAAAAGAGATTATTGTCTTCTTATATTCAGCACTGATCATACCAATAATAGAATACAATGCCCCTTTGGAATGTACCTTAACAAATGTATCAAGCAGTTGGAAAGACCCACGAGATTCCTAACAAAGAGGATCAAAGGTTTAAAATCATTTAGCTACCAGAAAAGACTAGAAGTGCTGTCCCTCTCTGTTGCATCTTATAAGTTACGCAGGAGAGACTTATCTCCTGCCTCCTGAACAATCAGGGACTCAGTAGTCTGGGATCTCTTGTACATTCAAAAATTAAACAGTCCCACAAATAACAGATCTTCTGTATGCCAATGAAACAAGGTGGAGAGACAGATTAATTTCCCAGAATCCTCCTCATCTCTGGAATAGACTTCCCCCACAAATAAAGTAGTGCGATATACTATCTTCCTTCAAATGGGACCCAAAGATTCACCTTAGACAACACTGGCATAGCCCTCCTGAAGAAGGGCGAGACACTCAAGCGTCAGAACTGGAAAGGTGTAACGGTTGTAAGACTTAGCAGCCTTGAGCTTCCTATGATATGATTCTAATAACACCCTTGATGGGCATTAACAAAAAATCAATTCCCCTTTATATTACAAATGGTATTGTCTCTTTATTGGCAAAAACTGCAGCCCTTATAGACAGTACTAGGATTGTGTGAGGAACCACTAATAGGAAGCATTGCAGAGTGGACATCTATCCATAAGACTTGGAAAATTTCTAAAAGAAACAGATAGACCATCAGGTAAAACATTAACAAGGATGGTGTTACTAAGTAAAATTTATTTATCACAATTTGTTTACTGGGTGAGTGAAATGGTCTACTGACACTTTTCAGTCCCAACCCAGGTACTTAGGACAGTACAGAACTACATACAATAGCAATGTTTACGATGGAGGTTTACTATATAACAGCTTAATTGGCTAGGACACACAATTCAGGTCATACACATGTATGTACAAGATAGTAAATACATCATAACATATCAAGCATGTATATACAGTGTAGCTTTTAAAGTATAAAATCTATCACATCAGTGAGTAGTATGAACATTTACAAACAGTACATAGGAATACAGATGGTGTGAACCTTTATCTAGTATAATAGTAGGTGCATTTACCTTCTTTTGTAGGTGTTTATTAAAGACAGATTCAAACTGGTCCAACGTCAGTTTTTTTTTTAGTTCATTGGCAAGGTGGTTCCATATTGTTTGTCCTAGTCAAGAGAAACCTTTTTTACTTATGTAGTTTTGAATTTTGGGTGAGCCAGGGTAAGGTAGTCATTCTGGTTGCTTCTTAGTGTGTATGCTTGTTCCATAGTAAAAAAGATTATTTTTAGAGAGGGAGACAGACACTGTGGTTACATGTTTTAAATAAAGTAGCTCTCTGATAATCAGCTCATCTTAAATCCAACAAAAAACTAAACTCTTGCTATTTCTTCCACATTCTCTCTCACCACAAATCAACCTTTGTCATCACATCCTCTGACAAAACCAAACCTGACCCCCACACTAAGAGCTCTTAGGTACCATCATAGACGATGAACTTAAATATAATTTGCATATCCTTCATTTAAAAAAAAAAAAAACACCAAAAACTTGGTCTACTATACCAAAATCAAAAATGTCTTACCTCTAATGCTAGACTCCTCCTCCCCTCCCTTCTCTATGCCACGCCAATCCTTACTAACTTGCAACTGCAGTTTTGGCTAAACTCCAACAAGCATACCACAAAACTTGCACTCAACTCTTTTTAAGAGCTGGAAATCCCCCAACAACTCCTACTATCACAATTTCAAATCACACACACTCAATACTATACAAAGCATCTTCCTGCCCTTCCTCCTCCTCCCTTGTATCATACTACACTCCCACTCGTCCCCACTGTGCTTCCAATCAGCAACTCCTCAGTATATTTATAAGCCTAACAAAAATATTGGAAAAGTACTACATAAATGCTCTACAGTCCAAGCCTGGAACAAACTCCTCTTAGACATAAGATCCATCTCCCACCCCAATTGCATCAAAAAGGAACTTCGACTACTCCTGCTTAACACAAAGTCCTGGTCCTGTCATGACCCTACCTAATTCTTCTTTCACTAATGTACTGCCACTATTTCATGACGCAGTCACCTCACTCCGCCATTTCTTAGTCTTCCTTCTTAACACATAGTTTTACTACTTTTTAGACACAAATGCTTAACCACTACCTCACACGTAAATATGTATATACTTCATTGCTATTTTAAATGTCTTCTCTGTACTTGTATTATAGCTGTGTACGGATTTTCTATTTGCTTTATGTACTATATTTTCTATTTGCTTTATGTAGTACATACAACCTCTAAGATTTGTGCTGTATTTACAAATATGCTTATCATACTGTACTTCTCTGTAGTACTGCGGTGGTGGTGCTGCGGTAGCATTGGCGCTTCACAGTCAGACGTTGCCCGTTCCATTCTCAGTTAGAGCGTCTTCTGTGTGGCGACATGCGTGAATGGGCGTTCCTTCGTTGAAGGTTGTGCGTTAGGCCCGGCAAGCCAGTACGTAAAAATCTACTGCCAATCATTAGCGGACCGGAGTTCCACTGTGGTGACCCCTAACTGGGAAAAGCCGAAAGACACAAACAAATACAGTACTTCTCTGTACTGGAGCTTTTCTCCTCTGGTCTCCACTGAAAATGGGCCACTGGCTCAGTTGGACCAACCGGGTTAACAAATGTCAAATAAATAAAAGTAAAATAAATAAATAACAAGTTTGCATGCCCCAGTGTGTAATGGACAGCCCAATATGCCAATACTTTATTAAAACTCTATATTTTCTTTAAAGGGAGTACAACTTGGGTCAAAATAAATGTCCTCCTTAGGAATGTCTTACAGTACTCTAGTTTATGTAACCTATATGTAAAATCTGCTCAGATGAACTGTACATTTTTGCAATATGTACTGTACACTGAATGTTACTTTTTAAGAGCTTTTTTCCCCATGACCACCTGTAAAAAGGGGTTTCCAAACCAGCTGGACTTTTCCAGTAAACAAATAAAAAAAAGTAATTAAAACAAAAGCTCACAAGACACCTTTTATATGTAAGCTTATTTGGTATAACAACCCACAAATAAAGAGATAGTTGTGAATGTCAATGACAATCCTCTGTCCTATAATCTTTATAAATGTCAGCAGTGAGTATATTACAAACAGCATTTTGAGTACAAATTTTGCAGGCTGTAAGATGACCTGGTGTATACTTGTGGCTGACATGAAAATAGTAGTGGCTGCAGGTTTCACTGTCCAAAGTACTGCACAGAGCATTATGTTCACAGTAAACATACACCATCCAATTATTATTTATTCTTATGGATAAGTAAAAGAAATGCAAATGTTATTATGAATAATTCTATCAAAACATTATCAATCTCTTGTACAGACCCCTTTCACAATTAAAAGGTGGTCAGTTATGTAACATTTGAAAAACATAATTGCATATAAAATACAACTACCACAACAAAATTACTGTTGCTCTTCAAGCCCGTAAAGAGATTAGCATAACTTGGAGAATATTTTGTTTACATTGCTGTCTCTTTTCTGTAAACAATAATAGCAGTTAAAATTAAAAAAAAAAGTTATTTAAACAAAACTCAGTCAGATTTATAAGAAAAAACACACTTCCCACCAATGAAAGAAGAAATCGCTGTTAGCCCATGCTGATCTTAAAAAGCCACAGATAACTTCTGTACATTAACACATTTCCCTCTTTGCACTTAAAATTAATTGTAACTGTAATAAGTGACAACTATCTTGTAAATGTGAGTTTGATGTTAAAATGTAGGGGCTACAAAAATGGCTAAAAAGGTGCCCAGCTTTCTCCAGAAGGCCCCCAACTCGGGATAGAAAAGGTCTAACAAGTTTTTCCAAGATTTTTATGTATCTTTGGAAAGCAATAAGAGGGGGAATAGGAGATGACAACAAAAGTTTACTCTTTTACTTCCCTAAAATAACCTTTTTGTTTATATCCATTTACAAAAGTTTCTGTAATTGTGTATTAATTTGTTGCAAAAGTTTAGATGTTATGGTTTCATACTCAATAATGTCATCTAACATTTGTAACACAATTGTAAATACATTCCTTTTGGCATTACAATATTGCCATTTACTTATTTGCAATACATTTCAGTGTTACTTACACACAATAGGCAAAGGGTAACAACCTAGGTCAGCAGTCTACAACCTGATGTGGAGAACACGCATTTCCAAAAAACAGAATAAACCACTTCCAGTAGTATGTTATTTGTTTAACAAGAAATGTATGCTAATCAATGACCACAAGAAAGAACAGGCAATATTTTATTCCTAAATTACAGTTTTTGGTAACCAGAATGATTTGTTCAAACAACGGTGACTATTCTGAATACTACACAGACACATATTCACACATATCATAAACAACCCACAAGCATCTCAAGGGAGACAGAAACCTAGTTCACAAGCAGGGAATATTATCAAAATAAACAATGGTATTCATAGTCCGTGGCTTTGCATATTCATAGCAGTGATCCATGAAGAAGAGCACTACAAGGCTATGCAAATCCTGGACTTTCAGGACGGCTACGGAAGTCAGAGGATTTTTTTGCAAACATGGCCCCCCATCAGAAATGTGTAACATGATTTAAGCATAGCCGATCAAGGGATAGCTACTACTCTGTTAACAGAGTTTATATGTACGGGCATGAGTCTGAATCATAGACATGAGTCTATAGTGAGCTGATTTGCATACATGTGTGTAAATTGCCCCGAAGTTATGCTATGCCAGAAATCAGCAGGATTCAGACAGAATAAGGAGATGAGAGGGAAGCTGAGTCGGTGCTTTTGGTCACCTGGACATTTTACTGAAGGAGTTCCTTGGGTGAAATGTTTTTAGTGTTTATACATACCTAGACATATTACTGAGGGGTTGCTTCGGTGAAATGTTTTATTTTAGTGCTTATGCATTACTGAAGGGGTTGCTTGGGTGAAATGTTTTACTTCAGTACATGTGCATACCTGAACATGTTACTAAAGGGGGTCACTTGACCGAATACTTCATTTTGATGCGTATGCATACTGGGGTTACTGAAGGGGTCACTTTGGTGAATATGCTTCATTTGGTGCTTGTGCATATTTGGAAATGTTACTGAATGGGTCGCCGGAGGAAATAATTCATTTGTGTGTCAGGGAAGTGCTTGTGCATACATGATCAGACTGCTGAAGCGATCACTGAGCAAAGTATTTTACTGTGTCATTTTAGTGCTTATGTATACTTAATACAAACTAATGAGAGGTTTCCTGGGGGAAATAATTTATATGTCACAGAAGTGCTTATGCATACTTGGGACAAACAAGTTCACGGACTGCAACTCGAGTATCAAAGGTGAAGCACCACATTTAACAATGGATGTGCACACCGCAGGGATGTTGGACTACGAACTGCGCTTCATTAGCATATTGTGCTTTACAACACTCCTCATTTGCATCTCGTTATTTTTAGGCATCTATGAATCACGCCTTTGTTACGCTTATTTGTAAGCATCTTGAATACCCCTCTCGCACTTGTGCAAGTAACTATGAATCCAGCTCCAAGCTTCTCATCTTTCCTCCACTGCCAAACCTTATGACTTCCTGTACTTATCTACCCAAGATGGTGCTATGATGTGACAAAAACACTCAAAATGAGCTAACAAAAACAGATCAACTAGTGCCAAGCCATAAGCTATAGCCTCTTCTCTGACCTACACGTTTTTCAAAAATAAATTCTCAACAATAAATTACTTTCCAGTATATGTAAGCTTTGATTACTTTTAGCCAACTAAGGCTAAATATCTTACTTTAAACAAAATGCTTTTCAATTACATATCTCAACTGCACATACATAAAAAAACAATGGTGACAAATGTTACCTGTAGTACAACTGAAAAGGCTAGTGCAGCTCAAAACAGAATATGTACATGCTGCGTCCATGATGTGCAGATATAAAACCGTGACCGTGACCCAACTGACCCAAGACTGGCCTACAAGCCAAGCACTCCATGATCTAGCTGGGGGAGATGGAAGTGAAATGCTGTTATTTGGCTGGCCATCTTAGGGGTAGGCAGCCGTTTAGTACTCTATATGACTGAAACCCAACAAAGGTTGGACATCACTGCAAGCCAGCAGGAAGAGATGGGATTGTACACCAACCAACCAGTGAAGGGATTAGTGTCACCCAGGTTAATGGAACTTTCGGGCATATACATGTTTAAGGACTGGCACTGTGTGATACCCCCCATGTTAAGCCTCCTGAGTCATTTGGGGAGTTAGAACATGTAAATCCCATAATGACTGCATGGTAACAACCTCCTGAAATTGTCTCCCACCAATAGGGATGCAAACGGGGCCATCAAGTACGGGATGGTGGACGGCTGACAGGATAAACAGACAAAAAAAGAAACATCAGGAAACAAAAACAAAAGATACACATAATCATATTTATGTAGTCTGAAATAAAAATATGTACATAATCTTTATGATTAACATTAATCAGTTCTTTCTTTTCAGATTCATAAAGGGAGATTCTGAGATGCCCCAATAGTAACCCCTGCAGTACCTGTGTCCTTTCAGGTTTCCCCTTGTCCGCAGTCATCTTTTGTAGAATCTTTTTCATACTCTTGTCAAGGGTTCTGGACTTCCTTGCAGCTTCATTCACTTTTCTCACTTGGGCAATTAGAAATGATGGGATCTGGAGAAAAATAAACAGTGATAAACTGCAGTAACGTATGTTTTTTTAACCAAATCTGGAATTATGACACTCACAGCACGTGTTCTGTTTTTGAAACAGACCTTAATGAAATATAACATTTTTAAAAGGCAAACATTTGCAACCAGTCTTGGATCAGATTTTCAAAGCAACCCATACATGAATTTTAATTCAAAAAACATGAAATTATACACTTTTATTTAGTGTATCATTTTTAACAAGTTTATTTTTATTAACAGTTTTAACAAAGTTAATGCTACAAAATGTACAATGTGTTTGTAAGAAAGTAATGATTCGTGTAAAAAATCGTCTAGTACTTCACATGTTATGGCAAACACAGAAAGATCCAAAAATGAGAAGACAAATCAGTCGCATCAGATTTTATGACTCTAACCCCGATTAGTACCACAAAAGCAGCTCTACATTAACCTGTGTGTGTGTGTGTTTTCTGGCCTTTTACTCACTAACCTATATACCCAATGAGATGCAAGAATAGCCCTCTCTACCAGCAAGTAACAGTCAATAGATATATTTTACCTGTAATCCACATGACATTGTCCTACTCAGCAAAGTAGGAAATCCCGGTTAGCTGAAACAATACACAGTTAGATGCTGCAGTTGTATCATCCAGTTAAATACCTCAGGGTGATGTAGCTTTTTTTCCTTTGATGAAAATCTCAGTCTTCAGTTTGAGGTCTTTATTTTCTGATTTCACAAAAATCAGTAAAACATAAAGTGTTTCCAGGTACAAGGGAGCTACAGATTAATGAGAAAACCAAAACAAGGGGATAAGCAAAGGTTGCAGTCCAAAGGTTACTCATGGAAGAGTTAGATAATGGACATTTACAAGTGTTGTAGCTTATTTTACTTTTTACTTTCCTTACTGCTTACTGTGGTGGTGGTGCTGCGGTAGCGTTGTCGCCTCACAGTTCGACGTTGTCCTGTTCGATTCTCAGCTAAAGTGTCTTCTGTGTGGAGACATGCATGAATGGGCGTACCTTCGTTGAAGGTTGTGCGTCAGGGCTGGCAACTCGGCACGTAAAAATCTACTGCCAATCATTAGCGGACCGGAGTTCCGATGTGGCGACCCCCTAACCGGGAAAAGCCAAAAGACACAACTTTCCTTGTCTATTAACCTGTTATAGCCACTAGGCATGAGCGTCTCTCTTAGGAGCAGCCTGTGGGTCACAGTTTGATTAACTGACTTGCTCAAAGTTGCACAGTTAGCAAACGGAACAGAAGGAATCAAATAAAAGACTGTTAAACTGCCACACTAATCATCAAACTGCCTCAGTTCTTGTTTTCACAAGAAGTTGTTTACAAAATAAAAAATAAAACATACAAGGTATGTACAATATTATTAGATGTAGCAATGTTGACCAGCCTTTCAGGTTCTGCCTGACATGCAGTAAGGTCTGTGGAAGGTCTCACTCTAAAAGATGCTTAAAAACAGTAAAAGGTACTAATTTTGCTTACTGCCATCAGCAGTGACAACGTTTTACGTCACCACGCAGAGCTGTGCAACACAACCCTTTGGAATGCAAGCTTTTGCACGGTTTGCAGTTGCAAATAATGTACATATCGATGGCTCAGATACTATATCCAAGTCATTCCACATGAAGCTACAACAAGGCTGCTATAGTACAGTCAATTCTATTATCACAGGTCTGGCCTGTTTGCATAAGGGCTGGGTGTGCTCATCTGTGATGCTGGCAACCTATGTGCCTTGATGGTACAGCGGTAGAGGACTGGACTCCAGAGAGCAGGAATGTGAGTTTGAGGCCTTAGGGCTCAAACTATTCTTTCTTACTGACTATTAAGGTGTGACCTATAAGGCACTCAAAACCAGCCCTGATGGATCTGGTACACATCTGCAAGTCAAACAGCACATGGGTCATCTGATTAAGGGATCTAAACTTAGTCAACAACTCCAACGAAACCTGCTAGAGAGACAGATATGTGTCTCAGAGATTGCCCATTCTTTGGAACAGGCATCCTATTCATGTTCAGCAGAGCCCTTCCCTGGTCTCTTCAAATGCAGTTTGGATCAATGAATGGGGAACTGCAAATTCATAAGTGGGGTAGCACCTATTTCCCTTATGGACAGGGGCAATCTGTAAGATACTGAAGGCACAAGCACAAATCCATGCAATCCTCTTGTCCCTAGGGGCCATATACTGGCTAAAACTGGGTTATACTGGCTAAGCTTGTAAGGGCTCTTAAGCTGTTAGCCTAGTAATGTCCTATGAACCTATGTCTACACAGTAGATAATCTATCACAACACAAGGCAAAAGAGAGAAGAAACAGCTTTGTCTAGGTAAATTCTCTGGTACATGTACGGTTACCCAGTCACTACTGTATTGTATCACCTGCCGGACACTGGCACTATAATACAGAATAATGATGAGGGGGCAATGTGATCCCTACATGGTTTGCAAGACTTTTCAAAAATGCAATCAAACTCAAAAGCGTAGTCATTGCACGTCTGCTTCAGAAATATTTATACCAGTAGGTAACTACTTTTTAGTCCTGCTATAAAGATGGGTTGAGAGTCCCCCACCATGCCAGAAACTGTCACCTGAAAAGGAATTCACTGATAATGGACCAGGGGGGTTTGGTTCTACATGAGAACGTCGACAGGGCAGAAGAGCGAACATCCTTATGTTGACACATCTTAAGCGAAACCACTAATCTTAAATGGCCAGAACAGCGATTTTTTTCCCAGGGAAAAAAATCGGTGGGCCATTGTCAGGAATTTGTCATTTCCTCCACTGTAGTGTGATCTCGGAGTTGGTATATTTAAGTAGGGGGGGTGTGGGAGGGCAAAGCCCCCACTTTATTTTGTCTGTCAGTTTTTTTTTTTTTTGGCCCAGCGATTCTTTTCCCTGGGGAAAAAAAAAATTGCTGTTGTAGCCATTCGAGATTTAGTGGTTTCAGTTAAGATGTGTCGACGTAAGGACCTTCACTCTTTTGCCCTGTTGACATTCTAATATAGACCCGGGGGGGGGGGGGTCATAGCAAGTGGAGGTCAGCAGGAAGAGAATTGGAAAAAAAAGAAATAAAAAACACCATAACTGAAAAGCACAAAATCCTACTATACTGAAAAATGAGGGGATGAATTAAAACCACTAACGGACCTTAAGGGGGGTTAGAAGACAGGTTAGAAAATAAAAACAGCCCTTGGAAAGTGTTAAGTACCATCATAATAAAACTGGCCTAAACTGGAGAACATATAAAAACTCAGTTATGAAGGGAGATAGGGAAAACTACACAAGAAAGCAAAGAAAACTGAAATTAAACATCTCAAAAGTGTCAGAAATAACACATGCACTTCATTTCAGTGTCTAAAACACAGAATGTAGGGACGCCAAATTCAAAAGAAAGTAAATATTACTAATATGATGATTAATTTCTAGCCTGTTTACACAAAAACAGAATGTAACAGAAATCTTAAAATTAAAGGTGGACAAAGCATTGGAGAAAAAGGATTTATACCATTTTTCATAAAGGGCCGAATGTGCATCTAGGTAACACATCTCAGTACTCTGTTTAGCAAACTATCTGAAATGTGGGTAACATCCAAAGAACTGACAAATAAAACTGTGATTTCACTTCAGACATGTGAGCAAGGAAGAAATAAAAAAAATACAGCTCAGTAAGTCTGATCTCAGCTGCTGAGATGGACTCACCAGTGAAAGGCAAAAGTAGTACTTAAGAGGCCAGTGAAGAACCCAGGCAATATGAATTCACAGTACGACTATGTTATCAGAGAACACTATCCAATAAGCACATAATATATTTTTTGCAGACTCTTACATCTATATTGGCACACTCACTTTTTGGAGTAATCCATATGTTGACCTTCCAAACACTGAAAGGAGAATGTTGGTAAAGCAAATGTTGACATGGCGCCACTCATTTCTGCTGAATATCTAAGCTGTTTGGCTGGCCGCTATATACCTACTTAAACTGTATTACAAGCTGAGATAAGTACAAACTTGCAGTGTTAAAGATAGCACTGCATTTTATTTTTTTTATTTGTTTCACTGAATATTGTGATCTCTCTGCAGTTAGTCTTGGTGGCTTTGGAATTGCCCGCCTCTCCTATAAATTTGTGTTTGTCCACTCCTCCTGGGTCCATCTCATTTGCTCACTCAACCAAGTACAGTGAGATCATATTTTGATTTCAGACACTCCTACCAGTCCCATCTGTTCAGCTCTGAACCACCTCTATCCCAGTCTAGTATCATTAGCTCATTCTACCTAATACAGAGAGAACACTTGAGAAGGCCAACCCACTTAGGTCCTTAACCTTGAATTATCTTCTGTTTCTCCTTTCGCCCTTTCCACTTTACAAAAAAAAAAAAAAAAAAAAAAAAAAAATTGCTAGAATCTCCTTCTGTTCTGACTGAGTGTGCTTCACAGCTAATAAGTATATTTTTTGACACTTTTTAACTGTTCAAAGTCGAATAAAGCAACAATTGAATTCAGTTCAGAATACAGTTTGAAAAAATTGCATTTATTTAAACTGTATTTGCTTTAATATTGCTACACACTCAAGTGTGCTAGCTTGCACTGCACTTGAATTGTTTTCAGTGCTATTTTAGCTGCTTTTCTGTATAAAGAATGTTTCCTTCATTTCCTGTAACTAGTCTGGTCCAGGTGCAGATTTGTTGTATCCAAGACTTCTGAGTCCCCCAAGCCTTTCTGTGTTGGAGGGAAGCCTTCTAGCATATCAGTGGGAGTGGTAAGCACTAGGTTGCCTATCTACCACAAGAGTGATTTCTGGCTCAGAAATTGTAGTTTATTGGCTGTTTGGGCAGTTTTTCCATGTCTTTCAACTTTCTCGTTTAAAAGCCCACATTTGCGCTTGTTTCCCATCTTTCCTATAACTAGTCTAGTCCAGATACAGATTTGCTATATCCAGGACTGTTTGTAAGCTTCTGAGCCCCCAAGCCTTTCTGTGTCGGAGGGAAGCCTTCTAGCTTGTCAATGGGAGTGGTAAGCACTAGGTAGCCTATCTACCACAAGAGGAGTGGCTTCTGGCCTAGAAATTGTACTTTATTGGCTGTTTGGGCAGTTTTTTCCATATCCTTCAACTTTCTGGTCTAAAAGCCTGTGTTTGCACTTTTCGCGTCTTTCCTGTAACTAGTCTAGTCCAGATACAGATTTGCTGTATCAAGGACTGTATGTAAGCTTCTGAGCCCCCCCAAACCTTTCTGTGTTGGGTGGAAATCTTCTAGCTTATCAGTGGGAGTGGTAAGCACTAGGTAGTCTATCAACCAAAAGAGGAGTGTTTCTGGCCCAGAATTTGTAATTTATTGGCCATTTGGGCAGATTTTCCATCTCTTTCAACCTTCTGGTTTAAAAGTCTGTGTTTGTACTTGTTTCCCACCTTTCCTGTAACTAGTCTAGTCCAGATATAGATTTGCTGTATCCAGGACTGTTTTGTAAACTTCTGAGAGGTGCTAAAGTCTGCTCTTCAATTTTTCTCTTAGATTTGCTAGTTCTCTCCTCCCCTGCCCTTTTACTAGCTTATTAGTCTAGCACTTTACCATACCAGACTTCTTGTAGCAATTACTGTAACACACAAAAGTGCTACCAGCTCTAAGCATTCTACAAGGAAACAGCTTCAGTACTTAATACCCATCCCTCCAGGCATGTCTAAAGGTCAGTTCCCTGTGCTTTCTCCTATTAACCTGGTGAACTTGGGCATCCCGAGGCAATGTAGCAACTGCCTCATGTACACTGACAACCCTCTCCTCTTACCTCCCAACACTCAAACTTGTGAGAGATGCACTTATACATCCAAACTGGAAGCCACTCACTCTCCAGCCAAGACCAGAATAGCTGGTCAAGAGGAGAAGGTCAGCACTTGCACCACACCACATGGAACACATAGCCCTCCAGAACACACACCATCACTGTCTTCACATAAAAACACAAACCACACACCCACCTTCATGGAGGCTCTCAATAAAAATCTACCCAAAGAGCAGACACTTCAAAAGCAGAAACGCACTTGACCACCACAACACAACACTAATCATGAGACATATAACTCTCTTAAACAGTGTGCAACTCAACCAAAGCCCCTACGGCAAAACAGCATGCCCATCACACTAGTCATAGGTGATTCGCTAGGGAGGCACACTGATGTCCCAATCACTAGGTTGAATAAGGAGAAAGTAACAGTCAGCTACCTGTCAGGTGCTAGGATCCACCACTTAATGCACGCATTCAGGTTCCTCAAACAACAGGTACAAATATGACTCTGTTATTGTACATGTGGGTGTGAACGACCCGAGACGTACCTCACTGGACTACATGAAAAGATACATGGAGGAGCTCTTGGATTATGAAGCCCAGGCAAGTATGACTCTAGCCCTGAGCAGCATCTTACCATCACCCAAAATGATACCACAGAACCAGAGGAAAATGATTGATTTCAACAATTGGCTAAGTTTCTGGTGTCATTCTAAGGGGATCCAGTATCTGTCTGCCTGGGATGACATGACTGACAGACCTCGATGCTTTGCCAGAGAATGCCTGCATCTGTCACCCCTGGCCTTCCACATACTGGCCAAAGCTCTTGCCACCCCTATAGTGCCTTTTTTAGGTGGTGTTCCAAAGACCAAATTACCACCATAACAGCTACAAATAAATGCACTCTGAGGGTCATGCTGATCAATGCTAGAAGTCTAAATATCAAAATGCACTCGCTTGAAGCACTCCTTAAAATGGAGAACACTGACATTTGTGCTGTAACAGAGACCTGGTTCAAGGCAGCAGAAAACACCCCTGCACTCCCAGGCAATAACTCATTCCACACCTTTCGACCCCAGAACTTGGACAGAGCTCTAAAGGGGGTGGTGTTTCCATATTCATAAAGGATGCACACATCTTCAGACTGGTAGCCCAACAAAATGCATCAGAGATACTTCAGGTGCAGCTAAGATTGGGTAAGACAGCAATTCAGGTCGCAGCCTGTTATAGGTCCCCAACCATGTCCCAAGACTCACACTCCACATTCCTAAGCACCCTGGAGAATATTAGGGTCCAACCTAACACTCTCATACTGGGCGACTTCAACTACCCCTCCATTAATTGGGAAAACTAGTCATGTACGAATATACTTGCCCAACGCTTCCTGGAATTCATTAATTCCAATGCAATGGACCAGCTTGTTCTTATCCCCACTAGAGGTAGCAACATCCTTGACCTGGTCATTACTAACACGGGCGACTATTGCTCTACACCAATAGTCAACTCCTCCTTAGTTAGATCCGAGCACAAACTAATCACCTCGGAAATCCACACCCCCCCCCGCAAAGGTAACCACCATGAAAAACTTCTCCAAAGCTAACTCTGGGCTCCTAGAAAAAGAGGTGGCTAACTTCACAGCACTCATGCAAATGGAGAATAGTTGCATGACCGCCTGATAATACACTAATGCACTGTACAAACATGTACACAAATGCATGAATCTCGCCATACCCAATAGAACCAAGATGCTCTCCTACAAAAAAAAAAAAGGAAGCCAATCCGGTAGTCCCCTGCCATAAACAAATTCTATAACAGAAGAAGGAAACTGATGCAGAATAAGGTGAAGTCCCAAGACTGGAAAAAATCTCTTATCAGCCTCAACAAAAAGTTGAGATCCCTCATCAAATCTTCTAAAACTAGCTATTAAAACAGAATTGCAGCAGATAGTAAAGACAAACACAAGGCCTTCTATAGTTATGTAAAGAATCTCCACAGCAATATCCAGATTTGCTTTGAGCTACTACACAATGGTACCTCCTATACCGAGCCAACAGATATTGCCAATATAGTAGCCGACAGATTCAGTGCCAACTTTATCCCTCTGTCCCCCCCAAGGACCAATCACAATACCAGTAGATTGCCAGGCACCCAGTATTACTGCTGCACAGGTTAAAACAGCACTGTCCAAGGCCAGGAATACAGCTTCTATGGGACCTGACAATATCCCTGGCTGTGTTCTACATGAACTACAGAGTGAACTGGCACCTCACCTGTGTGCCCTGTTTAATTACAGCCTCACCTCAGGCTTTGACCCTACCAAATGGCGCACTGCTATAGTCATCCCTCTCCACAAAGGAGGAGTGACTACAGACCCTGGGAACTATCGCCCCATTAGCCTGACAAGTCTGATGTGCAAAGCTGTGGAATGCATCTTCATGGACCTAATAAACAAGGATATAGGGAATCTTCAAACTCTTTATCCCACACAGTTTGGTTTTGTAAAGGGTAGATCATGCCTGCTCAAGTTGGTTGACTTCTTTGAGTCAGTCACCAGAGCTGTGGATGAAGGCAAGTTGGTTCATACAGCCTACTTTGATCTAACCAAGGCCTTTGATACCATTCCCCACTCAGGAATCATAGAAAAACTCACTAAGCTAGGCATCAACTCCTGTATCACTAGGTGGGCTGCAAACTGGCTCACAGACAGAACTCACAGTGCGAAAGTAGCTGACTCCAAGTCAGACTGCCAACCAGTCACGAGTGGAGTCCCACAGGGATCGGTCCTGGCTCCTGTTTGGTATCTACTTCTCTCTCTCCCTAAGTGATGTTGACATCTTACAGAAAGGCCTCACTGAGACCAACGACTGGTGTCAGAACCATGGCCTTAAGCTCAATACCAAAAAATGTGTCATCATCCCCTTTGGGAAAAATCCAGTTACCATGAATTACCACATTGATGATAGTCCACTGAACACAGAAGGCGTTATAAGAGATCTGGGAACACGGGTTGACAGCAACCTCTCTTTTGACCACCACATTGCCACTGTGGTCTAACTAAGGTTAGGTGGCATGATGCCAGGGTAATCCTATGGGCTAGGCTTGTAAAGGCTCCAGCGCCATTAGCCTAGTACACACCTATGAACTCATGCACTGAGAAACCATCTCTGGGCATGCGCTATTTAAAGTAAAAATAACAATGAAAAACACCATTTATTTTCAGGGGACAAGACCCCCTTGAACTTACCATGTGGGGATTGTACCTCCACACCCCTCATCCCCAACCCTGAGAATCATGTAATACAGCACTCATGTAAACTGTCTAATTAATCGACCAAATGGACTAGATCCAAGGATTTCAACTTCACTTACGACAAACAGAACACACTGTAGAGACATACCTGACTTAATGGATACCTGTATTATGGAATGGACTCTCCATCCATGAGAAACAGACTTCCTCCCTGACCGTATTCAAATGGACCTTGACCATTGCATGGGAAATCACAAATTCACCCCAGGTCTGGCTCCTATGTCTCTGATGGACAGAAACTGTCAGGAAGTAAAATGTTCTCAAATTAACATCCCCCTCACAATTCCTTTGGCTACCTCTTTGATAACATACCACTTCCCCTCCTATTAGACACCCAAGTTACTTGGGAACAAAATGGTTTGCCCTGGTTACAATCTATAAACAGATGTTGGACAAAGATAGTTTAGACTGAAGGCAGTCCACCCATATATGCACACTTCATAGGTTGGTACTAGGCTATTGGCCCTAGGGCCTATACAAGCCTAGCCATAACAATTCCCTGGCTATTTCTTCCCACACTATTTACTTCCCCTGTTAAAATGCCAGGTTTTTGTGATATAAAAACATGAGACCACAATAAATAATTTCAAAACTTTTCCCACCTTTAATGTGACCTATAAACTGTACAATTCAATTGAAAAACAAACAAATCTGTTAGGAGAAAATATAAAAAAATAAAAAAAAATGTACAATACGCTGGTTGCATAAGTGTGCACACCCTTAAACTAATAATTTGTTGTGTGTGTACACCCTTAAGCTAATACTTTGTTGAAGCACCTTTTGATTTAATTAAACATTCAGTCTTCTTGGGTACACACCTGCCATCAATTAAAGAGACTTTGATTAACCCCAAATAACGTTCAGCTGTCCTAGTAGGATTTTCCTAACATTTACTCAGTTGCCTGATACAGTAAAAGCCAAGGTTCACAGAGAGCTTACAAAGCATCAAAGGAATCTCATTGTTGAAAGGTATCAGTCAGGAGAAGGGTACAAAAACATTTCCACAGCATTGGATATACCATGAAACACAGTGAAGACAGTCTTCAAAAAGTGGAGAAAACATGGGACAACAATGACATTTGAAAGAAATGGACATCCCTCCAAAATTGATGAAAAGACAAGATGAAAACTGGTCAGGGAGGCTGCCAAGATACCTACAGCAACACTGAAGGAGCTGCAGGAATTTTGGCAAGTACTGGTTGTGTACTACATGTGACAACAACCTCCCGTATTCTCCATATGTGTGGACTACAGGGTAGGGTTGCAAGACGGAAGCCTATTCTTAAACAGAAACATCCAAGCCCGGCTAAAATTTGCAAAACAGTACATCAAGTTTCCCAAAAGCATGTGTGAAAATGTGTTATGGTCTGATGAGACCAAGGTTGAACATTTTGGCCACAATTCCGAAAGGTACGTTTGGCACAAAAACAACACTTTGCATCACCAAAAGAACACCATCCCCATGGTGAAGCATGGTGGTGGCAGTATCATGCTTTGGGGTTGCATTTCTTCAGCTGGAACTGGGGCTTTAGTCAAGGTTGAGGGAATTACAGTTCTAAATACTAGTCAATTTTGGCCCAAAACCTTCAGTCATCTGCTAGAAAGCTGAAGATGAAGAGGAATTTCACCTTTCAACATGACAATGACCCCAAGCATACATACAAATCAACAAAAGAATGGCTTCACCAGAAGAAAATTTAAGTTTTGGAATGGCCCAGCCAGAGCCCAGACCAAAATCCAACAGAAAATGTGTGGCTTGACCTGAAGAGGGCTGTGCATAAGAGATACACTCACAATCTGACAGATTTGGAGCACTTTTGCAGGGAAGAGTGGGAAAATATTGCCAAGTCATGATGTGCCATGCTGATAAACTCCTACCCAAGAAGACTGAATGCTGTAATTAAATCAAAAGGTGCTTCAACAAAGTGTTAGTTTAATGGTGTGCACACTTATGCAACCAGTGTATTGTACGTTATTTATTTTTTATATTTTTCCCCTAAAGATTTGTTTTTCAATTGAATTGTACAGGTTATAGGTCACATTAAAGGTGGGAAAAGTTCTGAAATGATTTATTGTGGTCTCATTTTTTTATATCTCAAAAAACTGGCATTTTAACAGGGGTGTGTAAACGTTTTATATCCAGTGGACAAGTGTACATGTGTGTGAACTTTTTTCAGGTTTACAATTCCTGAGAATGGTTGCAGAAGAGTATTTACAACATATTGAACAAGATATCCATGTGAAGTAGATCATAACTGTATGCGGGATTACAATTCTTGCAAAGTTTGCAGTAAAGAGCATTGAATTAAAGTCAGAATGGAGTTAGGAGAAATTCAGTCACAGAGGTAGTGGGTTAGTCAGGGTTGGTACAGGGGCATACCAGTGTGTTCTAAGGTATATTTTGAGTTTTTGTTTGAAGTGGGGTAGGGAAGGAAGTGAAGTAGGTTCACTAGGTAGAAGGTTCCAGTATTTCCCAGTTGTGTTTGAGAAAAGAGAGTTACCTGCCATGTTGTTAGACTTACTACTGCTAAGTAGAAGTTTGTTAGCAGAGCGTAAGGTATTAAGATTTTTATACGGAGTAATGAGGTTTGAGAGTATAGGAGTGTTGTTAGGCTGGTTGAGGATCTTATGGGCAATGGTAAGTGGTTAAAATGAAGCTGATTTTGCAGTTCAAGCCATCCTAGTTGTTTTAGATTCTGACAGTGATGAGTTCTAAAGGGATTACCAGTAGCAAATCTGGCAATTTTATTGTAAGATGCAGTTAGTTTGAGAAGATTCTTCTTGGATAGGTTGGTGTAAATTGGTGAGGCATAGAGAAGTGTTGAGATTAGATGAGAGTGGGCAATAGTAGTTCTGGCTGTTGGAGTGAGAAAGTATTTGATCCTGTATAGGGAGCCCATTTTTCTGTTGACTGTTTTTATAGTGTTATTAATATGGGTATCGAAGTTGAGGTAATTGTCTACTGTAATTCCTAGGAGTTTGGTGGTAGAATCAGGGGATATGAGGGTGCCATTGTTAGAAATAACAGAGAAATCCAAAGGCATGGATTTACGGGTAGGTGTAAAGAGAAGGAGCTTTGTTTTTTTGGGATCCAAGAGGAGGCAACATTTTAAGAACCAAGTCTCTACTACGTTAAATATTTTCTGAGTTAGGGATTGTAGTTCAGATGAAGATTCAGTTGCACAGATTAAAGTTGAATCATCTGCATACTGAATGCAGGTTGCCTGAGAAATAGCTAGGTAGAGATCATCGATAAATATTGAGAATAAGAGAGGGCCTAGAATGGAGCCCTGAGGGGCACCCAGTGAGACTGGAAGGTGGGATGATAGTTTATTCTCCCAGAGCACAGCCTGTTGCCTATTGCTGATGTAGGAAGTAAACCATTGTACAGCCATAGTATCAAGAGAGAGTGATTTCAGAATATTTATAAGTAGAGAGTGGTTTACCATATCAAATGCTTTTGAGAGATCAATAAATAGAGAGGAAGAGAGAACATTGTTATTGCGGTTTTTGTTCATGGTATCAGTAAAAGATAAGAGGGCAGTAGTAGTACTGTGGAATGGCCTAAAGCCATGTCGGCTTTCAGCAAGTATGTTATGTTGAATTAAATGGTTTAGAAGCTGATGGTGAATACATTTTTCTATTATTTTGGTAAGGGGGATAATAGAGCTATAGGTCTATAGTTGAGTATTCATTTGAGTTGCCACCTTTGTGTAGGGGATAATGTGTGAGATTTTCCAAATGTCAGGGATGCTTCCCTCGTTAGTAGTTCTGTTAATCAGGATGGATATCGGGTAAGCTACTTCTTTAGCTGCTATGAGCAGGTATTCGGCTGGGATCTGGTCAGCAGAAGGAATACAAGGCTTTAAGTTTTAGAATGAGCTTATAGATATAATATGTTGAGGTGGGTAGAAATCGGAAGGTAGGAAGACAGCTGGGAGAAGAGTTAAGAATGGATCTATCAGGAGCTAGTTGACTGGCTAGTGATTGGATAGCCTCTGTGAAGAGGGAATTGAAAGCATTGGCAGTTTGGATAGGAGTCTCATGTGTTGCACCCTTTGGGGTTGGTGTTTTGGGGTTACCTGGATAAAGGAGTCTATTTATACTTGCCCAGAATCTTATAGGATTGTTTTGGTTTGTTTGCTGCATTTTACAGTAAAAGTTTTTTTTTTTTGTCTGACAGAATTTCTTTTTTTGTCATGTTTCTCATATGTCTAAAGATTTGTTGATCTGATGTATTTTTGGATACATATATATATTTATATATACACACACATGCGCACACACACACACACACACACACACACACACACACACACACACACACACGTTTGCTTTTGTGAAGTCAATTTGCTTAGAAAGTGATCTCACCTTGGTGACTTAAGAGTTTTGTGTTTTCTAGGACTTGCATTGAAAAATGCCTGATCCATTACCACTGGAAGGTGTAATGTCCCAAGTTACCAAAAAAATACGGTTAAGAAGAGTATGAATATAGTGCTAAATTAACCTGCCAGCAATAATAATAATAATAATAATAATAATAATGATAATAATAATAATGATAATAATAATATTAATGACGCAAATTACTGTTCTATTTATTTTTTCTTTATTCATTACATTAAAAGCACGTAATGCATACAGGTTTAATGTTTTAGTGTGACAAGTAAAACACCTTCAAGCACCCTGTTTCATAACAAATAAAGCAGGTAAAGCAACTGCTGACACTTCAGACATTTTCCTTCTTTCAGGTTCATAGGTACTTACTAGGGTATTAATCTGTGAGGGTCTTTAGGAGCCTAGCCACATATTTCAATGAAGTTGTTATCCCTTAAATTTTAAATATAAATAACCCGGATATGAGCAGAACATTTACATGTTGATCATAGGAAGTTACTAGGCTATTGGCTCTGAGGCCCTTATAAGCCTAGCCAAGAGTTTAGCCCATGTTTAGACAAATCAACACCCGATGCCCCTGTCCAGTTGATCCTATCCATTAGGGACAAGGCTACTTATCCATCCATTCCTCCAGATTAAATCTGAATCGAGTAAGTGAAGTACTTTGCTTCATGTGGAGAGGTACACGATTCCAAAGAAGTATTTTTTGTGATACACGTCTATCCTTCCAGCATTGCCGTTTTCAGTGGGTCAGAGTGTACATTACTATTGTGGACTAGCGCTGTACATAGTTTGGTACTCATTCTTAACTTCTTGACATAGTTAAAGAACTATTTTTGGTTTTATTAGCTAATTTAAGTTCATACTCAGCTTTGAGCTTCTTAACAATTGCCTTTAGCTCTGTTAGTTGGCTTAAGTGTGCTTTTATGGTAGGTAAAATGAGACCTCTGATAAGCAGTTTGTGTCTAGTTATATCACTTATTTTTATGAGTTTCTTAAACTTCTCATTACAGTTCATGCAAACAGGGGACTGACCTTTCAATACAATTATTAAAGTTGGGGGCTGCAGATTTAGCAACAAGATCCAATGGAACAGGATTACAATGGATTTATTTAGGTTATCAAGTAATTAAAGGCGGTTTAGTTTTGAGAAGTTCCTAAACACAGAGGTATTTACAAAGGAAGTGTCAACAGTTATAAATGAAAAGGTCACTCACTCATGCTCAACTTTGTTTACTGGGAAAATCTGAGTGAATCCTTTAATATTAAAGTACATTATAACATATCAAGAACATTCACACATTAGATCAGGTAGTACCATACAAGCATCACACAACACACATTTAAACTTAGTAAATCTGGCAATTATCTACAAATGCAATTATCTACCTACTATCTTGTATTTATGGACAAGCATTAAGATAATGGATATATAACCCTTAAACAGCTGGCTATGCGTTCAGATTAGTCACACTTCAGGACAGACCCTTTTAATAGTACAAGGTACTGCAAGTGGCGTGGATGAGTTTAAATACTTGGGATCAACAGTTGAGAGTAATGGTGAATGTGGGACAGAAGTGAAGAAGAGAGTGCAGTCAGGGTAGAGCGAGTGCAAAGGAGTGTCAGGAGTGATTTGTGACATGACTGGTACCAGTAAGAGTGAAAGGGAAGGCCCACAAAATGATAGTGAGACCAGCTGTTATATGGGTTGGAGACAGTGGCACTGATGAAAAGGCAGGAGTCAGAGGTGACAGAGTTAAAGATGTTAAGATTTGCACTGGATGTGACGAGGATGGACAGGATTAGAAATGAGTATATTAGAGGGTCAGCTCAGGTTGGACAGTTTGGAGATGAAGCCAGAGAGAGGCGGCATCGTGTTGGTTTTGACATGTGCTGAGGAGGAATGCTGGGTATATTGGGAGAAGGATGCTAAGGATGGAGCTGCCAGATAAGAGGAAAAGAGGAAGGCCTAAGATAAGGTTTATGGATGTGGTGAGAGAGGACATGCAGGTGGTTGGTGTGACACAGCAAGATGCAGAGGACAGGAAGAAATGGAAACAGATGATGTGCTGTGGTGACCTCTAACAGGAGCGGCCAAAAGAAAAAGAAAACTGCAAGTGGCGTGGACACAGCGTACCTGAAGAAGGCAGGATGATACATATGGAGATGTCCAAGAAGTAACCACATTTGTGATGTCTAGCACAAGGGTGTTGGGGTCCCCAGTAGGAAGGCTAACAAATTGTAAAAGAGAGTTAGTTTTATAATGTCAAACAAGCATTGGGTATGCCAGCAATTGACAGTGAGGTCAGCCATTTTATAATCCTTAGTACAAAGGTGTTGGGTTTAATGGGGATTTCAACTAGTTTAGTTTACGGCATCCTGAGATATCTATCATGAGGTGATAATATCCTTGAAAAATACTAATTCTGACACATAACTGCCAGTAGGTATGATGACATGACAGGCGCTATGCCCAGAAACAGAAGGGGTGCTTTCTATACAAATGCTAAATTATGGGGAAGGGTCTTTACAAGTACTACTGCCTTGTTAGACGAACAAAGGCAGGTTACTGGCCCAATCTGCCTTGTTAGATCGACAATGGCAGGTTAATGGCCTAACCTGCCTTGTTAGATGGACAAAGTCGGACTACTGGCCTAAGTCACAAATTCTACTCTAAAACCTAGCACTAAATAAAGTTCATTTAAGTTAAAATGTTTAAACTTACATGATTTATGACTTATCCCAGACACTCAAACAACTTTTATTTTATTTATTTTATTTTTTTATTTTACATTTGTTTACCGGGCTAGTCCAACTGGATATATGTCCATTTTCAGTGGAGGCCCGGGGAGAAAAGCTCCACTACAAACTACTAAACAATTTCAAGATATACATCAATATACAGAAATAGAGGGAAAAAAAAAAAAAAAAAACCTATGCATATGCATAGACATATGGAGATGTCCAAAAAGTAACCACATTTGTGATGTCTAGCACAAGGGTGTTGGGGTCCCCAGTAGGAAGGCCAGTAAAGCATATATAACTTTGCTAGTGAGCTTCACATGGTTGAAAGATGCCATTTCTGGATTACGTCTGAAACACTCTTGACAAATACAGAATAAATGTGTGAAAATGTAAATGCATCTTAGCATTTTAGGATGATACCTTGAGGTGCTATTTATGATTTGCAGTATAAGAAAAACAACCAAAACATAAAAAGTGAAAAGAAAATGGAGCCAGTCAGAAATAAATTCATTTTACATTTTCCAGCCACAAAAACACTTAAATCTATTTTACAGTCATGAAAATCTTAATGTTTCTGTAATAAAATGCATAATACAGAGACTCCAGGTACTTTGGAAGGTTCTATATTACAAGATCGAAGCTTTATTTAAGCGAAGTAAAGCTCAAACTTGTAATATTGAAACCGTAAATTGTTGAACGGCCGATTTAACCCAGGGAAACACTTCCCTTGGCCGTTATGTGGAGTATGCCCATTTCAACAATTTGGAGCGATCTTGGAGTTAGTATATTTAGGTAGGATGTGCCCCCACATCGGGCTGTGTGTGTGTGTTCGGGGGGGGGGGGCGAAGCCTCCCACTTGATTTTGGATGTAAAGTTTTTTTTTTATTGATTCGGCCAAGGGAAGTGTTTCCCTTGGTTGAATCGGCCATTCGACAATTTTAGCTGTCGATATTACAAGATCAAACTTTAGTTACTCTAACTAAAGCTTCGATGTTGTAATATAGACGCATTTTGGAAAACTAAAATGAATCATTTTGTAGCTGGAAAAATGTTACTGGCAGAATGCTGCTTTGGATTCTTTAAATATCTGTAAATGCATGCAATTCATAATAATGAACATTTGAAACGGTGAACGATCTTTTTTACTTGTTTTCCGGCTCAAGTGATCGAAGTCTCCAAAGGATGGCTGCTGTGTTTTCGAGATCTGTAGTACACGATGAACCTGGAAGTTTTCCTTTCCCCGCTGTTGTGAGATCTCAGAACTGTTATATATAATTAGTGTGTGTGTGTGGGGGGGGGGAATTACTCACCTACTTATAACATTGTATCAATTTTTTCACTATTTTGTGATTCAACGATTCATCTTTGTAGAGTCATTTTTTTGTTTGTTCCCATATGAGTGTTCACTTTTTGAAGAGGTAATCATCTCTCTCTGTGCATATGTATGTGTATATCTATATATATATATATATATATATATCTCTTTATGTGTATATATATATATATATAAACTCACACATGTATGCGTATGTATAATGCCTGTGTGTGTTTGCGTATGGTTTTATGTTTACAGTACAACAGTTTAGGGTTTTTTATATCTATATTTATTGTTTGAGAGTTGCACAGTATATCCATTTTCTTCAAGCACGTTAGTTTAACAGCTGTTGTTAAAATGTTATGTAGTATGCAAGTATTTACTAGGAATCTTGATTTCTCTCGGGGTGAGAGTAGGGGAAGGCTCGGGGTGAGAGTAGGGGAAGGCTCGGGGTGAGAGTAGGGGAAGGCTCGGGGTGAGAGTAGGGGAAGGCTCGGGGTGAGAGTAGGGGAAGGCTCGGGGTGAGAGTAGGGAAGGCTCGGGGTGAGAGTAGGGGAAGGCTCGGGTGAGAGTAGGGGAAGGCTCGGGGTGAGAGTAGGGGAAGGCTCGGGGTGAGAGTAGGGGAAGGCTCGGGGTGAGAGTAGGGGAAGGCTCGGGGTGAGAGTAGGGGAAGGCATGACGTCAGCAGATGCATTCACATTTGTGAATGTTGTAAGTAAATGCACCTGACTGGAGTGTGACGCTCTACATAGTACAAGGAGAAACAAACTGCATGACATGTCTCCTTATTCTGGTATGTTCTTTAAATCTAATCCAGGCCAGATACAACAGATATACGGGTAGAGAACATGAAGAACATGAGCCACAATACAAACATGACGGGAAACGTTTTCCTGAAACCACAGCTGTGAAGAACGGTTACACTTCTGCCTACTTTACAATAACGGCGCTTTAATAGACGATTAAAAGTCAGTATCATACTGGGAATGTGACGTTACTGCAGTTTAGGGTGCCTTCTCCCTCCTGCACTCCCCCTAAAGTATCCGAGTAGTTTCAAACATTCACAGTATATTGACAAAGTAAGATGTCAATGCGTCATATAGACTCCTTATAAAACTGGAAAATGCATTTGTTCTAAACTAGTTTTTATATGTCTTTTAACTGAGCAGAAGTCGTGGCTTCTGTGTTTTCAGTATTTGACACTCAGCTCTAAAGACTGAATATCCTCTCATTTTTGTCTAACAGTATGTGCAAATATGCTGTTCTTTTCCCCAATTTTGCAAACCAAGATACAAGACTGCATTGGAAAACTGATTCTGATGTGGATTTAAAGTCGAACTACTAGAAGAGTGTTCAGTTTCAAGTTAGCTTTCCCAAACAGTGAACATAAGTTATATAAACACATATACGGAGACTATTTGCATCTGGTTTTCAAGTATTAAATTAAAGAAGGGCAAAGTCAGTATCACTCACTGTCCACAGGATGTCCTGGTATTTGATGAGCAGCCGCACAATATGGGCAGCTCCAGCAGTGACCTTCATCTCCTGTTGGTTTACGCTTTTGCCTTTACACATAAAGAGGTTTGGTGCTACAATCATGGCGACATTCCACAAACTCATTTTGTTCTTCTCTTCATTGGCAACGACTTTACGAAGGAATTCCAGCAGTACCTGAAACAATTACACAACAAATCCAAACTGAGAATAACAAGGACGTTATACTATGCAAACATATATGTACAGCAGGACACGTATGATGTACATTAAGTACACCCAGTACAATATTTTGCTTTCACAGTTTTCACTTAAATTTTAGTGCATCTATATTAAGAAATTTCTTATGTAGACACTATAAATACGTAGCAATTTCTGCCACGTAGAGTGGCAGTACAATATCTGGTATGTTAAGGATAGGTCATCATAACATTTCTCCGACCAAAAACAACGTTTAAAAATGCTCTCCGAAAATAACCCCAGAACATTAATAGTACAACAATCAAGGATACTGAAAAGTCACCAAGATGAACAACTAAAATTTGATCTACATATTCTCCAAGCTATTAAAAAACACCCGCCAGACACTTGGTTTATGATACAGAAGTAAACAATATCGCACTGACAGCAAAAGTCCATAAGGTGGGCCAACCATTTAGACTGTTTTTTTTTTTTTTTGCTTATTAACTTTGAAGCTTTTTCCTTTCCCGAATGAAAAAATCTGACTTTTTTCAGCTCTTGTAATATAACATCTTGGTTATCTTGGTTGTATGGGTACATTCAGCAAAGGCAAAAGGAATGCTTTCCATTATTTGGGTAGCTTGGACGACATACTAACAGTTTAACAGGCTGACTAAAAGGTCCTGATGTTACAACTCGAAGCATGGAAAATGGATTAGTCTTAAGTGATGCGCTTGCAGACTCTTGAATAACAAGTGTGATGGTTTACTCACAAGATCCCTTTAATTCTGAAATCCTACCACATGAAATGGAAAATAGAAAAAAATGATTTCCACGAGAGTCAAGAAAAAAATAATTTCCAGGAGAGGCATTTTAAATCCACTGCAGGTGATAATTGAAATGCAGTATAAAATCAACTCAAAGATTTAATTAAATTCCAGTGTAGAGAAAATAACTCTTTTTGGTAGTCTTAAGTGGAGATCTATTTCAAATATGACCTTAACATACAGCTGTTATATAAACTGTGGAAAAGACGAAAGACAGGCAGACACTGTTGAGTCACAGTCTTTCACTGTATGAATACATCAAATTTAGAATTAAACAAATTATTTAAATAGCTTAACAATCTTGAGATGGGGGCACAGTAAAGGATCCAGACACTGTAACATAGTTCCAGAAACAAATTTCTTCTAATTTTGTATGCAAGATATTCTTGTGTTAGATACATTGGCTTATTTCAAGACATGCAATGTTTCTGTGGAAAGGAGTTGCTAGTGGGGGTCAAAATTCCCTTCTCCAGAATGAAAAATTCAGAGTTTTCAGACGGAGTTTTGGTACTCTGTCCTACTGTATTAGAAAGGAATTCTGCAGAGATAATGCTAATTGTGGAAGAGGGACCAGGGTCATTTGCAGAGAGGCCATGGTTGTCTTGGACAGAATGGGGCAATCAGAATTATATTGGCCTTGTCTTCTTTGGCTTTGAACAGTATCTACTGAATCAGAAGAAGGCATATATGAGGGTCTGAGTTTCACATGAAGGAGAAAGCACCTTTCTTCCAAACTGGGTTGCAAGGAATGAGACAATAAAATCTTTTGCCCTGACTGCTGTGACGTGTAGCAAATAGATTAACTTCCTGGAGGCCTTAAAATCTAAACAATGGCCTGAAATATAAGTGGATCCAGTCTCCTCTTGCATGTGAATGTTATTTACAGCACCTGCTGACAGATTCTGTAAACCTGTGTTGTGAAATGCTGAAAAAAGCAAG